>NW_008576268.1:0-4357 GCF_000257125.1 Entamoeba nuttalli P19
TTCTATTCTTTCTATTTCTTTTTCAATTTCATTTTCTTTTCCTTTCTTTAATATTCTTCTTCCATTAATTCCATTATATGCTTTGTTTATATTACTAATAACAATAGATTTTTCTATTTCATCTATTGTCAAACAAATAATTGTCCATTCTTTTGGTAAATTTTTATCAATATCTTTAATTGTTGTATTTTCTTCTATTCTTATTCCATATTTTGTACTTTCTCTTTGTCTATATGTAATTCCAATAGACATTGCATGATAATAACATTTCTTATTATTTAAAACATTACATCTAAGAATATTATGCATAATACAATGAATAAGTGTTGCTTCACAATACTTTTCAGCAATTGAAAGTGCTTCTTCAAATGTTTTAAGTCCTTCTTTCTTTTCTCCTTTTTCTAGTTGATTAATCCCAATTTGATTTAAAATACATGCCTTTGTTATTGGTGAATTAAATGGTGATTTTAATAATGTTTTATATTCTTGAATACTATTTGTATTATTTCTTGTATTAATTGTATTTAGTTTAATTATTTTATATAATATTCGATTTTTGATTTCTTGATATGCTTCTGACATATTTCTAGGTTGTTTATTATTTTCTTTTTCTACTTCTTTTTCTGTGCTTGTTCTTTCAATTTTTCCTTTTAAAGATTGTCTAACTAAATACTCTCTTTGAGTTGAATCTCTTAGTATTAAAGGAAATGGTTCAATAAGATTTTCTTGAAGTAATTGGTTTATTATTTCTTTTGCAACTTGATAATATTCCATTGATGTATTATAATGCTTTGTTTTTCTATATAAATCTCCTAGTTCCATGAATGTCATTATCATATTTCTTTTAACTGAAACATATTTTTTAATTTTACTTGAAATATTATCTATTTCTTTAAACTCTTTTTTTGCTTCTTCATAATTTCTCTTTTTCATTTCTAATTCTCCTTTATGTGTTTTTATTTCTATAATTCGTAACAAACTTCCTGTTTCTATTCCTATTTTTTCGGCTTCTTCATAACACATCATTGCTTCTTTATATTTATTTTTTATTTCAAATATCCATCCATAGTTTAAATATGATTCAATTGTATTTCCAATGAATGAATATATTGTATAAAAGAATATTCCTTTCTTTGTTTTAATTTCTTTATTTCTTACTTCCGTTATACTTTTCATTAAACAAAGTGCTCTTTTCCTATATTCAATTCCTTTATTATATTCTCCTATTTTACAATAATATAAACTAATGACATCTTTTAGTTTTGTTTCTATTACAACTCTTTCCCATTCTGTACTTCTTTTCTTAAAACTCTCATTTTCAACTAGTATATTTATTTCATTAATTATATTATTAATACTTCCATCTTCTTGATTAATCCTTTCAATACTAATTCTTATTTTCATAATTAAATACATAATATAATTCTTCATTCCTTCTTCTTCTATATTCATTCCTTTATAAATCTTTTCAATTCTTTCATTTATTATTTCCCCACTTTTTATATATCCCATTGAAATATAACATTCTATAACTTTTAAATAACAACTGATTCTTTCTTCATTTGTTATTGAAATCTTTGTTATTATTTCTTTGATATTTTCAACACACCTTAATTGATTTGTTTTGTCTCCATACATTTCAAATAATGTTGTTACAATAATTATCATTGGTAATATTTCCATTTTGTGTTTATTAATTTCTTCTTCACTGCATTTTTGATTAATTGTGCTTAAATATTTAAGTGTTTTCATTAATTCAATAATGTCTTCACTATTTTTGCTTTCTTTATTATAAAGACTTATCACATATTTAAAATAATAACATTTTGCTAATGTAATAAGAATATTAATTGCTTGTGTTTTATTAAATATTTGTTCTTCTTCTTTCTTCTTAATTTCTTCAATAATATTTTCTATTCTTTCTTTTTTGTTTATATCATTTTCAATAATTATTTCATAAACTTCAAATCTAATTACTTCAAATGGTACTATATGTTTTTCTTTATAATATTTTTGCATTTCTTGAATTATTCTTTTTATTACTTTCTTTTTATTTTCTGTTATATTATTTATTATCATTGGTTCAAATGT
Organism: Entamoeba nuttalli P19; assembly: GCF_000257125.1. Taxonomy (NCBI): domain Eukaryota; phylum Evosea; order Mastigamoebida; family Endamoebidae; genus Entamoeba; species Entamoeba nuttalli. The sequence continues at coordinate 2,092 of NW_008576268.1, forward strand.
AATTCCAATATCTAATAGTTCTATAATAGTTTTTCTTGTTATTTTACTTCCATTTCTTTCTAAACTACCTAAAATCTCTTCTACACAATATTCTGTTTCTACTGTTCTATTCATTATATCATCTATTTTTTTCATTCTCTTCCATTTTTCTATTATTTCTTTATCTTCCAATTTCTTAATTCCTTCTATTAAACTACTAATTCCTTCTTCTTCTCTTCCAATTGCTTTTCTTGATAACATTATTATTTTTTCTGCTTCTGAAAGATGTTTATCTTCAAACTCTTTAAATGTTGTTTTTTTGAGTGAAAAGAATGTGTTAAGAACAATAATTGCCTCAGAGTATTTTTTTTCTTGATATAATTTATATCCAGTTTTATAAAAGATATTAAAAATTTCTGTTCCTGTAATATTAAGTATTCCTGAATAGCATCTATAAATTCTTGTTATTTCAAGAAGTGATACTCTTTGATATATTGCACTTCCTGTTATTCTTATTAATATTTTTCCAATATATTTAGGTACTTCAAATTTTTCTATTATTTGTGCAATAAAATATATTTCTTTTGGTGTTTCTCTTGGTATAATTTTATTAAACTTAATAAGATATTCTTCAATTATATCACATAATAACCTCATCATTTCAATAACTTTCTCAATCACTCTTTTATTATTCTTATTTACTATTTTATCTTCAATTAAACATAAACTTATTTCATTAAGTAATTTTTGAATGTCTATTAATTCAATTTCAAAATTATATACTTTCCATAAACTGTTTGGATTTGTTGTATCTCTTGGAAATTCACTTAAAACTGAATTACTTTCTTCAAGATATTTAATTGTTTCTTCTTCTTTCTTTCCTTTCATACATTCTATTATTTCAAGAAGATTATAATGAACATAAAGTAGTGCTTCATTACTATTTCTTGGTGAAGTATATCTCTGAACAAGTTCATAATATTCCTTCTTTGTACCTTTAATTCTATTTAAACAACAATAAATAAATGAAATGACAATTTCATTCTCAACTTTCATTTTTGTCATTTCTTGTCTGATGAAATTCAGTACTTCTCTTCCTTGTTCTTTTTCATAAGAAATCATTTTAAATGAATAGTTAAGTGTGTTATTGTGTTGTACCATAATCAACATGTCAATTAAGATAATCCATATGTTATTTTCATGGATGTTATGAGTGATGGTATAATTGAATATTTTCCTAACAAGACTACCAACCAGTCGTTGGTAATAATCCCCCTCCATTCGCTCAAACTATGTTTTTGAGATTATCAATTCATTTGTGTTATTTAATACAAAAACTAACTCAAAAAACAATAAATAAAGGGAAGGATGGAAGATACAAGAACAATGCTTTATGAAATTTATAAACAAGAATATATTGAATCAATACAAAGACTTATTAAGAGAAAAGAAAAAGAAGAAGAAGAAACAAAAGAATTAATGAAAAAAGAACAAAAAGAAAGAGAAGAAGAAATAGAAAAGAAAGAATATACATGTGATATATGTTATTCAGATATACAAATTCAAGATATGTATATATTTGATTGTGGACATAAATTTTGTTTAGATGTTTGTTTTAATATAAAAAGAAATAAAGAAAGAAGAAATAAATCAATAGTGTTGTTATGAACATATTCATGAAAAAATATTTAATGGTATTGTCAAAGTAAGATGTCCAAAGTCTATGTGTTGTCATGACATAACATTTGAAGAAATCTATCAAATTATAAGAAGACATCAACCAATAGACCAAGAACTTATAGAACGATATGAACGATTTAGTATTCAAGAATATTTAAAAAAAGAAAAGAATTGTAGATATTGTCCACGGTGTGGTACAGGTGTAATAGGAGATCCAAATACACCAGAAATTGAATGTCAAAATGAAGAATGTAAAAAGAAGAAAATCAAATTTTGTTTTAATTGTAAAGAAATATGGCATGAAGGATTAACATGTTCACAATATCAAGAATGGAAACGAATGAATTGTGAAGCTGATAAAAGATTTTTATCATGGGCACAAAAAAATACAAGAAAATGTCCAAAATGTAATGCAACAATAGAAAAAAATCGAGGATGTAATCATATGACATGTGCTAATTGTGGGTATCAGTTTTGTTGGTTATGTATGCAAGAATATACTTCTTCTCATTTTAAAAATGGAAAATGTAAACAATACTCATAAAAAAAAAATTTCTTTTTATTCATTTTCTTCTTTTTTCTTTATATTTATTTATTATTTTTAATC
>NW_008576269.1:0-340 GCF_000257125.1 Entamoeba nuttalli P19
TTTATTCATGATGTTTGTATTCACATGATTAAAATTTCAATTCTTCTTTATTTTATGAAAATATTTGAATATAATTATACATTTTTATTATTTATATCTTCTTTATTTATTTTTATTTGATTATGTTTCTTCTTTTTATTATCTGATTTATATTTCTTTTTATCAAATTTTATATATTCATTTATTTTATTCATTAATTGATATAGTGTTAATACAAGTAATATTTGTGATATTGGATCTCTTTCTATTGTCATATTTTATTTTGAATTTCATTCATCGTATTTGTTAATTATTTCATTTTGTTTCTTCATTTCCATTTAATCTTTATTATTTTATTTTT
>NW_008576270.1:0-5473 GCF_000257125.1 Entamoeba nuttalli P19
GAATGAAATTAAAACTAAGATTCAACTATTTGTTTTAGAATTTCTCTCAAATATAAAACAAATCCCCAAATTGTATTTTAAAGAAAAACACAGAGATGATAAATCAAACCAATAAGTGGATATAACCCCTACCAAAACTAATTCTAGTCAAATATATTTGACTCAATTGAATTATTACTTAGTTCAAGTTCAACCATATACTTCTCAAATTTGTAAGTCAATACCTATCCTTTCTATAGACAGTTCCGACTTTAATAAAAAATTAAGAGAATCTCCAATTTATTTCTTAAAGGATTATTGTTCATGTTATTTTACTTTAGACTAATATAATTAGTATAAAAAATAAACTTAAGGTGTTTTGTTAAAACAGTTGAAATTATATAATTATTGTATTGGAAGATCAATAAAATTGTGTGGTATTGACTTACCCTTTATTAAAAAACATTTACAAAAACAATGCTCTTCAAATAAAATGCTATTTGGGAGTTCAACATTTTCTAATGAAATACATCCATCGAAACAACAATAAGGGATTAATGTAATAGATGATGGAATAGTAAGACTTTTTAAAGAAACACAATCCTTAAAACTAAATTTTCCCAATCTTTTGATATGTTTTGGAATTATTAATTCATGTAAGTCTTTGTTCTCTTTGAAACAACAGTCATCAATTCGTTTGACACATTCATCATTTATAATATTACTTCCAAATAGTTTAATGTCGTCGCTTTGAAGTACAACATTTGAACATAATATTCCAATATTCTCAAACTGTTTCATTTGTTGATAAGTCACTTCATAAGGATACTCTTTTATATTTACTCCATTAATGTTAATGAAGTCAAGAGAAACACATTTACCAAATGTATCAAACTCAATTTTGATATTATTATTTTTAATGTTAACTTCTTTTAAATTACTACATCCATAAAATGCACCATCTTCGAGTATTTTTATATTAGATGGAATAGATAAAGATGTTAATGACTCACACCATTTAAAAGCAAACATTCCAATTGACGTACACTGGTTTGGAATATTAATCTGGCTTAGTGAATAGCATCTAAAGAAACAACAGTTAGGTATTTCTTTAATCTCATCACTTAATTCAACTGTTCTTAAATAAAAGAATGAGTGGAACTCAAATGGGCTAATAGGTTGGTTGATCTGTAATGATTTGTAAGAATGAAGGTTGTCTTTAAAAACTGAACTTTCTTCTTCATTTATTGTGAGCCTTCTTCCATATATTAACTCATCATTTTCATTCCATTTAATATTTGAAAGAAAAACTCCTCGTGCTCTCATTCTAAGAGAAGAGTCATAACTAACAACCATATCATCTAAACTTCCATCAATAAGATTAACCCTTTCTAAAGAAGTCATAGAATCTAAAATCCATTGTGATGATGAGATAGTATTCTTATACAAGGATAATTCCTTTAAATTACGAAGAGTGGATAAGCAACAAGGCACAAATGATGTCACAGTAGATGGGACTGTTAATGAGGTTAATTGGTTATTAAGGAATGAGATATTATTGAAATAAATCACATTTGGAGGTATTTCATTTAATTGAAGGGAAGGAAGGAAACCATAAATTAAAACAGAACAATTATTAGGTAGTTGTGTTAATGAAGATTCTTTAGAACCTAATACGACCTTATTTGTTTTAATATTATTTTTAATATATCTCTTATATTCTTCATAAGTTATTTCATTTTCTATCACAAAATCTTTATTTTCAAAAGTAATTTGTTTTAAGGATTGACAATCTTCTAATACATATGAACCATAACTTTGAACAGAAGATGGAATAAATAAAGACTCCAATAATTTACATGAATAGAATGAATGATCTTCTATTCTAGTTACTGAGTTAGGAATATGTATTTCTTTAATAGAATAATAAGAAAAAGAATCTTTATGAATGACTTTTAAAGTTGACGGTAATACTATTCTAGTAACATTTTTAATATCTAAAATACTGATTAACCTATCATCTGATAAAGAAGAAAGTACTAACTCTTTAATATTAATATTATCAAATAAATACTCTGCTTGAAAAGAAGTAATTGATGAAGAAAGATAAAAAGAAGTAATATTTGTTGGTATGTCTATTCTTAATTCTTCAATTTTCTCAGTATTATTATCAAATATTATTGAATTTGTATTTTGATTGAAATGGAATGAATGTATTTTTGCCTTAGATAAAATATGGTTATTCTTAAGAACATCATTCTCATGATCATTAGTTGCTGACGGGTAAATATTATTGATCAATGGAAGTTTCATCTGAACTAATGAATCACATCCATCAAATAAATGTTCTTCTATATAACATTGGTCATTATGTATAACTAATCTAGTAAGGTTAAGACAATTACTAAATGCCCCCTCCCCTATATAACTGACACTTGATGGAATGTCAATTTGTTTTAATGCATTACACCAACTAAATGCTCTCGTTCCAATTTCTTTTAAAGAAGTTACCAAATTTATTTTTGAAAGACGCAGACAATTAAAGAAAGACTTATTTCCAATACGTTCTAATGAAGTATCAAATTCAACTGAAATTAAATTATTACATCTTGAGAAACAATCATTAGGAATTACTTTTTGTCCATAAAGAATAACAGAAGTTAATGATTCACAAGAACAAAAACAATTCTCTCCCCAATGAACTACAGAACTAGGAATAACTATCTCACTAATACTATCACAGTTTTCAAAACAATTATTCCCTATTTGAGTTATGGATGATGGTATATGAATTGTTTTTAAAGCTCGACAATCACCAAATAAATTCTCTGGTAATACCTTAATATTAGTTGATAATGAAATATTACATAAACTAGTACATTCATAGAAAATGCTATCACCAAGAACTTCAACAGAATTAGGAATTATTAATTCTTTAAGGTTTGAACAAAGACGAAATGCACATCTTCTAATTTCTGTTAGAGAGGTAGGGAGATAAATTGTTTCAAAATCACAACTTTCAAAAGCATAATCATCAATGATATGAATACAATCTGGAAGTTGATTTCCAATTTCTTCATGGTCATGAGAAGTAAATTTAATACGTTTCCATACAACTCCAAAATTTTGTTTTTTAAGAAAAGTATGATAATCAATACAAAAATCAATAACATAGTTTTGAATGTCATTAAGAATAAAATCATATTTAGAAAATACACGTTGTGTTTGAATACATTGGAATAATTTTCTTGAAGACCTAGTTACTTGTATTGTATTAGTTCGTAAACGGTCTAACACTTCTTTAAATTTAGAATTTACTAAAACAACGTTAATAAAATCTTCTTCTTTCTCAAGATATTTTAAAATAATTTGCATTGAATAGACATCAATTTTCTTCATGATTGAATTGATCTTTAAAGTTTTTTGTCTAATTTTTTCTTCAATCTAAAAATTAAAAATTTCCATACCTTCTTTTTCTTTTTCTTCTTTTTAAATTCTTTTTTTCTACTACCTTTATCATTTAATCATTCTTCTTATTATTTAAATTTACAGATAAAAAACCAAATTAGATAACAATATCATTTTGATATGAATAGTAAAATAAAAAAAAAAATAATCTTTTTGATAAATAAAAACATTCAATCTAAATAACAAATATAATTAATGAAAAATTAAAAATTAATGAAAAAATAATATTTTTAAGTTTATTGCAATGCAATCATAAGATGCTCGTTCTTCTATAACTTCAATTCCTAGAGAGTCTCTTTCTCCTATTTCTCATCGAAAATCATCTATTTCAGTTATTCAACCTATCCCTAATGATTCTTTTGTTCTTCCTCCCCTCACCTCATCTCTCAATTCACAAGAAAATCAAGCTCATACCAATACAACCCCATCACCTAATGACGAAATTTCTTTATCAGAAAACCCTTACCTTTTATTAACTGCTAATGGTGATATTATTCCAAGTCCAACAAATCACCAGTAATTTGTATTTTAAATATGTTCTTTGGCTTAGACATTTCTTTTTTACGAAAATATTCTCTTTATAATATTTCTTTGATTCAAAATAAAAAAAATATATTCAAAAACATCTCAATTTTCTCTTTAAAGTAGTAAACATCCTTTTTTCTTTTCTTTCTTAGCTTTTTTCTCTTTTTTATTATCAACAGGTGCGTTAAGTTCAATAAGATTCTTAGCAATATCTTCAAACATTTCTTTCACTCCAGCACCTGTTTTAGCAGAACATTCATATACTTTTGAAATATTTAATGATGTTTTAATAGCCTCAATTGCAGATTCCTCAACTTTCTTTTCCAAATCAGCTTTATTACCTACAATACATGTAAAGAATTTATCATCAGAAACAAATCTAGTAGTAAACCCAATGAAACTACGTACACCTTGAACTGTGTCTGGTGATGAATAATCAAATACTGCAATACTTGCTTTTGCTCCTGAAAAATCAGATGCAGTAGCTTCAACATCAAAAGCAAGATCAACAATATCAAATTTAATTGTATGATTATTTACAGTTATTTCTTTATTAATCTACTTTATTACTTGTTTATTTAAATTAAAATATAAAATAAATACCACAAACATAAACTCCTTTAAATTGGTTTTCAGGTTTTTCATCACTCCAAGTATCTTCTACAAACCTTTTCAATATTGAAGATTTTCCTACATCATTATCTCCCATAATAACAATCTTAAATCTTGATCTACCAATTATTCTTCTATCAACTTTGTCTTTACATTACTGATTGAAGAAACAAACGCCATCTTTTATGAATATTAGTTTCTTCTTTTTTCTTTTTTATATATTTATCTTTTATAATAAAATATAACGTAAAATATATTTTTATTAACTTCTCCGGAATTTTGTGAATTATTACTTGTAATTTGTTATTTCTCTAAATTTAGAAATATTATTAAAGGATTTTGTTGTTAGAACGATGTTTTCTTGAAATTTAAGGATTTATTGTTAGACATTCATAAAACATTACTCAATTATAATTGAAAATTATGTTAGTGTCATTTCTGTTATATATCGAATTGCATCCATACTTTTATTTATACCACTCTATTTTTAAAAAGAAATTATATTTTTTTTATTGATTAGTTTATTTATCGTTTTTTTCTATGTTTTTAATTTATCTATTTTATGTTTTATTCTTTTATCATTTATAATTTGTTGTTTGTTACTTTTCTTGAATTATTGTTAGTTATTTTTATTTCATTCAATTACTCATCATTACTTTTTATTAACACTATTTTTATATTCTTTTTGTTAAAAATAAAAAATACGAAAACAAAAAATAGTAAAAATGCTTATTAAATAAAAATAAATAACACTTATTTAAACTAGATTGATGATAAAAATAATGATTGACTTGATATATTAATAATGTATATTTAACTATTTAAATATTCTATATTTTGAACTTATATTTAAATTAATTTAAAATGGAAGAGTTAATAAACAGGCATA
>NW_008576271.1:0-396 GCF_000257125.1 Entamoeba nuttalli P19
TCATTAACGAATGAAAAAATGCAAGAAAAAAGAGAAGAGAAAGAAGAAAAAAGAATTAAAAAACCAGTTATTGTTAAGAAAGAACGAAAACTCAAAGAAGTTAAGAAGATTGATTCTAAATTTAATTATAAAGAACTCTTCGGTGACGTTAAAAACAGAAAACATAAAGTTGATGAATTAGAAAAAAGATATAGATTACTTGCTAAAGACATATTACTCAATTATAAACCAACACAAAAGAAAGAAGAAAATGATTCCAAAAATATTCTACCAGAACAAATTGAACCAATAATAGAACAAGAAGAAGAAAAGTTAAGAGTTGAAGACATTCCAAAAGAGTTAACAATACAAGATCAACAAAAGTATTGGAATAACTTTAAACATAATGACGAAAAC
>NW_008576272.1:0-457 GCF_000257125.1 Entamoeba nuttalli P19
TTAATTTGATTTTTATATTCAACTGTGGTGTGCTTTTTTTGTTCTTCCATTTGTATTTCTTAATTCGTTTTTTTTTATTTTTTCCTTTTCATTTCATTTTTATTCACTTTAATGATGATAATAAACAAAACTTAATAAAATGTGATTGAATTTGGTTTGAGAAAAAGAATCACCGGAACGATATTCAACTAAATAAATTTCAATTGACTTAGTCATGTGAACGTATTCGTGTTTTTATATTGATCTTATTAGTTAATTCATTACTACTTTAAAGAAAAATCGAAAAATATTAAACGCTACTTATTGTTATTCATTTCCTTCATTCTAAACAAATCATTCCTTTATTTTTTGTTCTTCAGTTTTCTTTTAGTATTTTTTGACTATTTGTCCTATTAATTTGTTATGATAAGTTGTTGGATGATAAATAACAATAGAAAGAATCATCTTGTAATATCCA
>NW_008576273.1:0-11364 GCF_000257125.1 Entamoeba nuttalli P19
TTTCTTAATCTCTCTTCTTCTTCTTTTCTTTTTCTTTCAGCCTCCTCAGCTTCTCTCTTTAATCTTTCTTCAGTCTCTTTTAATTCCTTTTCAGATGGGTCTTCAACAATTTCAGTTAACCATGGGTAAAACCACCAATCATGGACTTGTGCTTTACTAACAAAGTCATGTTCACGAGTTCCGATAATTTCTTCTTCTCTGATATTCTTTCCAGAGTCGTAACTTCTCACAACATAATGCCATGTATAATGTTTTGGAGCTTCATAATTATAATTTCCAACCCAATAATGACCTTCAGTCCATGTTAATGGGACTTCTTTACCATCATCAAATACAACGAATAATACTTGATCAGGAACAGTGACATAATGAATTTTAAATGAAATACTCATCTTTTCTTTGTTATATAATCTACTTCTAGGTCTCACTTTAAATACCCCTTCCACGTTTGTCTACGTTTTTCTGAAGCCCTTTCTTCATCCCAGCCTTTTTCGCTATACTTTTTACGATGAAGCAAAGAATTTTCTAACACCAAGTTTAGCAATCAAATAAAGTTGGACTGCATCCTTAAATTGGTTTTACCAAAAAGAAGAAATTGTCTATTTATTAATAAGAAAAAGCAGTTTTATTGATTTTTAATAATATTTTAGCTTTTTAACATAAAGATAAAGGTCTTTATTTTCTTAAAAAAAAGGAATTATCTAAAAATACTTTCTTATTTAAAATCTAAAATTAGAATAGTATTTTGAGTAAAAAGGGTTAATAGATTGGTGAAACAGTACAATCTATTATATTTGAGAATGTACTTATCCTAAATGTTTTGATTCTTGGTACTATTTATGGTTAAAAATAAGTAATTTCTCGTAGTATGTTCTGTTATTTTATTTTTATGTTATTCTTTATTAATTCTTTATTAGTGTTTAAGTAATTGGTTTATTAAACATTTCATTTGTTAAATTCTTCATTCTTTATGAATATTTTTAGAATGACTCTGTTATGGGTAGAAATGAATCAATTTCTTTTTGAAGGATTAAAGTCCTTTATAAAATAAATACTAAAGTTATAGTATTTAGTGGTTCTATAGTAAGGGTTTTTGAGAGACTCTTTTCAGGTAGTTCTTCATTTTTTTCTTCAATACTATTTCATTAAACTCTACACTTAAATTGGATTTTATAAAAATTTTAATGTGTTTATTGATATATTAAAACTATTTCTATTGTTATTTCACTGATTGGATATGTTTTATCATAAAATTATTAAAGAATTTTGTTGAGAGAATATTTCCAATTAGTATAATGTGTTAGTGTTAAAGTATGAAGTAATACTAAGTCAATTTCTAATGAGAAAAGCATGGTTTTTAATATTTTTTGGATTGAGTCTATATAAATTCTAATACTATTTAATTAATTTTTCAGATTAATTTCTATTATTAAAGTATAAATTTGGTTTAATGTTTAGATAAATACTTTTTTAAATTCATTGACTAATCTTACTCATGTTATTAAAATCAAATTTGGGTTTGGTATTTTTTTTATTAGACACCAATCTTTTTTTCTTAATGACTTTAAGACATTACGCATAATAAGTTATTTCACTGCTGTGTATTATTTGACTCTTAACCAGTATAAAAACTTATATTACATAAATCAGTTGTTATAGTTTTTATAATTTCAATAATTTCTTATGAGTAAATAATTATATCATTGTTATTGTAAGTTCAAGGATAATCATTACGTCATACTTTAATATCCTAAAAAAGACAAGCATAACTTTTTTAAAAAATATTTCATCATTGATTCACTCTCTAAAAATAAATTGAATAATATTTGTATTTTTATTTTCTTTGGAACAAAATAATTCGTATTGTTTAATCTTTGTTATAACTTTTTATTAAAAGAATAATTAAATTTATGAATGTATATACTTTTCTTAAAATAACATGTCTCATCTCTTTTCAGTTTATTTTTTAACTTGTTATAGTTCTGATTTATAAGACAAACAATAGTTATAACACAAAATGAAAAGTACATTTAAAAAGATAGAATTGATTATTTTGTTGCTCTAGTTTTCTTTTCATTACTTTGTAAAACAGATATACTTATTATGTTCAACATCATCTAATAATTCTTCTTCTGTCATCCCCCATCTATAGCAGTAATATGGGACTGCTCTCCATAAAGTTACTCGTCTTCTATGTCCTTTTCTTAACTTTTCAATTCTTTTTTTTATGGTTCTTCTTATTTCTTGTTTTGTACATATTTTATTTTGATTTCTTTCTCTTTCTTTTGTAGTGCCTTCATTACTTCTTTCTTTATCCAACTTCCAGATTGAATCTAATTCATATTCACTAGTATCTGATACTATTTCTTCTTTAGAAGTACTTGACTCAGATTTTTTAAGAATAGGAGAGATGTTTAGAGTATGACTATCTAATTGAACTAAAACTGGTTCCACTATAGTTGGCTTAGAGATAAAGTTCATTCTCCTTGGCTGAGTATAGTCTTCATGGAGCCGACTCCTTGGAGGTTTTTTAGGAGTAATTTCTTCCACACGTTTCTTCCGTTCATCAATTCTAGTTTTACCAAATATATCCTCTGAATCACCGTTAAGCAAGGAAGAAGCAAGTGAAGTAGAAGTTGTTGAACCACTTTGTAAAAGTGATCCAATTAAAATTTTAGGGTTAAAACTAATTTTTTCATACCTCTTCATTACTTACGTTGAGATAATTCTCTTGTGAATGTTAGTCTTATAATATATGTTGGTTTCTTTTCTTTTCAAATTGTCAGATAAGAAAGTTGTGACAATAAGATTATTCTCTGCATCTTAAAATTTTATTTAAACTTAGACTTACCAATACCACAACAATGCATTTAAACCTAGAAAAATTTTATTTGTCTATAGTTATTCGTTATGTTTATACGACCACTACTGTCATGGATTTAATGCTTGTAAATAAAAAGTGTTATGAAGCAGTACTTTTTATTAAAACAAATCCATTAATTCTTCCTACAAAAGAGAATAGAGATGTTTTTTATCAATTTAAAGCTGTTGACTCTTTTTGGAAAGAGTTAACAATATACCCTAACTTACAAACTGTTAATATATTATCTGATTTCATTCAACATTGTTCAAATGAATTAAGAAGGTTTGATCAAATACGAATAGTTGAGTCATTAGACACAGATTTTAGTAGAAATAATTGGATTTGGTCAAGAGTAATAGAATTAAATGTAATTGTTAAAGAAATTCCAATTGATATATCACAATTTCATTTTTTAAAAAAGTGTAGAATAGAAATGGAGATAAAAGAGCCATGGAAAAAGTGTTTTGGAGATGAAACACAGAAACTTGAGTTATTAAGAATAAAAAGTTCAATAGAATCAGTTGATATGACATTTATTCCATTATTATTATTAAAGTATAATAAATTTGAACATTGTGTTATTCAAGTTATGGGTGGAAGTATTTCAACAAATGAAATATTATGTACGTTGCTTCAATATAAACGAGATTTTTATAGAAATAAAGATAGAAATAATATAAGAACATTTGAAATATGTTGTGATTATTGGAATGGAAATGATTGTATTATTCTTCCATATGAAAATAAGTGGACGTTCTGGGATTGTGGTATTTCTTCATTTAAAGAAGTATTTAATCAATACTTACCATTTAACCCATTTTTCTTTTCTCAAAAGAAACAACAAATTGAATTTAAAACTGAATGGGATATTAATAATATAATAATTAATAAACCATTAAAATTTATTTTTTCAAGTCAATTTAATTGGTATAAAAGTGAATTAAATAAAACATGTATTAACCAAATTATTGAAGAAAAAATTATTGATGTTTGTAAAAAGACAAAAAATGGAAATGAAAGTAAACGATTTCAAACAATAACATCAAATTCAAAAAATATTTTGATTCAAAATAGTAAAATTAATATTAAAGACAAGTCATTGTATTATTTAAAAATGGAACATTCAATTATTTCATCTTTTCTTTATCTTCCAAACTTAAAAATATTAGAAATTGATTACTTACCAACTTCTTTAGATGGTCTTAATATATCTTGCCTTATTCTGAATAATTGTCAAGATATTAACTGGAATCAACTTTCTTATTTATCTTCTCTTCGTACATTAGAAATTTATAACTTTAATTCAAATGATAATTTACTAATAAATAAAATATCTGAGCTTCAAACATTAAGATTAGACCATGTTGTTTGTGAAAGAATTATATTTCCTAATAGTATTAAACAAATATTTATGTATAAAGTTAATAACCATTCAGCTATTATTGACTTATCTGAGGTTCAATTAGAAATATTAAGAATAGTTCATTGCGATTCTTTAAAATTAAAAATTAATTACATTAATATGTTTCAGTGTTATCATTCATTGATTAAAACAAAAGGGAATTTGACTGATAAATCATTTGGATCTATTCAAATTATTCAGAGTGAGTGTTGTATTGATATATTACAAAAAAAGATTAATTCTATTTATCCAATAATGAATTAGTTAATTTTGATATTATTAATAAGAAGTTTTTTTTAAAGACTCAAGAATGAATAATGGAATATTTTAAATACCTAATCTCATCTTTCTCATTTATATGATTAAAATATGGATTTAAATGAAACTTTAAATAAACTCACAGTGAATGGATTAGTATTTTTGTTATTATTATACACTAATGGAAGAATTAATTTTAAATTAATTAATGGGAAATATGAAATTGATTATATCATTATTAAAGATAGAATATATAACGAAGACTTGTTATATCTTAATGGATTAAAATATATTAAAAAAGAATTTGGTTCATGTTCTAAAACTTCAAAAATATATCTTATTAGAAGAGTATATGTTGTTATGGGTCTTATTGATTTGTTAGATTCTTTTAATTTCAAATGTGAAATATTTCCTAAATTTTCACTTGAAGGAATAATTTTATATGATATATATTCTATAGAAACACCATCACACGAAATAATAACAACTGAAATACTCTGGCGTCTAGGAAGAGAATTATTAAATCATATTGTCTAAGTGTTTATTAAATTGAACTTTCTGTTTTTTTAAAAAAAAAGAATAAACATTAACAAAAACAATGCATTATATTAATTAGAGAAGACTACATTTATGCTTATTTGTCTCCTTTTTTGATGATTTTGAAAAGAGAGAATCTTTGTAGTTAACTCCTGCACGAATTGCTTCCTTAAAAACATTCACTAAGTTCGATTGAGTTAAGGCTGAACATTCCATAAATTTTATTGCACCCATTTTTTGAGCCATCTCTTGTCCTTCATTGAGAGAAATAAGTTCAATTCCCTTGTTTTTAATAATCTGTTGTTGTTCATAATCATCTCTAATATCTGATTTTGTTCCAATTAATAAAAATGGAGTATCAGGGCAATGTGTTCTAATCTCTTTTACCCATTTTCCTTCTACATTTTCATAAGAAGCCTTTGACATGATTGAATAACATATTAAAAAAACATCAGTTGAAGGATATGACAATGGTCTTAATCTATCATATTCTTCTTGTCCTGCTGTATCCCATATTCCAAGATTAATTTTATTATCATCAACAACAACAGTAGCATTGTAATTCTCAAATACTGTTGGAATATATTCATTTGGAAATGCATTGGTTGTATATGAAATAAGCATACAAGTCTTTCCTACAGCTCCATCTCCTATTATAACAAGTTTTATTGGTTTAATAGACATTTTTGATTAATGAAAATAATTTGTTAGACTTCAGTTTAAATATTCTATTAAAAACGGGAAAAATTAAAAATAGAAGTTTCCCGTTTTTATTTGAGTTAAACTATTATTAAACTGTTAAGGTTTTTTTGATTTATTAATATTCTCTGTGTTTAATCTTTGAGTTAATCAAAAGTTTATGGAATAATTATTAATAAAACCCCTTTTTCTTTTAATGTTGTATTTTTTTGTGTTTTAATAACTTATTATTGGCTATCAAGTATTTCTTTTTTTTTTAATTATATTTAATTTCATTCAAATTTACTTTGAGTTATGATTCATAACAATGTTTTATAAAAATGTTAAATTTAACATCAGTTTCTTTGTTTATGTTTTATACTCATAGTTATAATCAATAAAAGAAAGTTAAATAGAATAATAGTCATATAACAGAACCATTCAAAGAGTTGTTCCTTCAAGTTAATTAAACAAATAGGTAAATCCTCTACTAATTTAATGAAAAGTTATAGAATACAGTTGTATTCTCAAGTTTATAAGGTTCCTCTTTAATTTAATGGGATTTTCATCAATATAAATTTGGTTGTTCAATATTTTTTATAAAATGATATTTCATAAATATTATCTAACTTCTCTTTATTAGAATCTTCAGAGAAATTTTTATTGAAATTGAGTCATTATAATCTACCAACAGATTTAAAATGAAAAATATCCAAAAATTATATATCATCACCATAATATTTTCTTCATTATAAAAAGTTTTAGACAAAGAATTTCTTTTTTTGTAGAATATAAACCAAAATCACATTGTATACTTATTAAAAGGTTTAAAGAAAAAAACATTATTCTGTGCAAATCATATATACAACATATACAATCAATATTGT
Organism: Entamoeba nuttalli P19; assembly: GCF_000257125.1. Classification (NCBI taxonomy): domain Eukaryota; phylum Evosea; order Mastigamoebida; family Endamoebidae; genus Entamoeba; species Entamoeba nuttalli. The sequence goes on from NW_008576273.1 coordinate 6,626, forward strand.
TGAATATAACATTAAATATTTGAAAGAAAATCAACCAAGAAATAAACAACCAAGAAGATTTAGAAGAATGAATGATATAGCAATAATGTGTAAAAGAATGTTAAAAGTAATAGAAGGAAAATGGGTTAATAAAAGAGAAATAAAAAAAAGAAAAAAATGAATAAGAAAATATGAGTTATTTATGATGATAATAAAGATAGTGTCAATAAGAAACAGAAAATATTAATATCAACAAAAAATGAAATTAGAATAAAAATGATAATATAATAAATAAATTGAAAAAGGAGAGTATGAAGAAATAAGCAGTGAAAAGAAAAAGAATAATAGACAACAAAAAGTAAATTCAGTCTAAAATAAAATGAAAATAGAGAGAGTTAAATAAACACAAAAAAGAAATGAATAAATGAGGTAAAACTACACAAATAATAAATAAGAAAGAAATAAAGAAAAATATAAAAAAACAATGAAATAGAGTAATAAATGAAATAACTTTGATGATGACATTTGAAGAAAAGAAATAGATATATAAGAAAAAGAAGAAAGACAATAAAATAAACTAAATAGTAATTTCAGTCAATGGCATTGTAAATAAAGAATATATTAAAACAATTAAAGAATTAGAAAAATGAAATTAACAATCTAAAATAAGTTAGACATTTGTCATTAGGAGCAAGAATGATGTCATGGAACATTTTTCTATAAAAATAAAAAATATCCAATAAGATTACTAGACAATGATGAAGGTGTGTGACTAGTCTTGGATGAACAAAGAACAATAGAAATTAATTCTATTAATACTTCATTAATTATTTTATGATTTTTTGATATTTGTTTATACTCTATTTTCGTTTTATATAACAACATTTAATTTTTAATAATATTAAAAACATTCACAAGTTTTATTAATTAAATAAAAAATAAAATTAATTAAATGACAAATTTATTTTTTTATTACCAAATGAATATCAAAACTTTGCAAACACAATAAAACAAATATACAATAAATAAGTATTAACACTAAAAAAATAATTAAAAAAGAATTAAAGAATATAAAATGGAAATAGAACAACACATCCCTTATTTTCTCATTCCTTACATTAAAGAACGTGAAGACATTGATAAAGTTGTGGTTATTGGTAACGTTACTCCTAAAGTGACTTTAGATGATTTGTACTCAATTTTTGAGAATTTTGGTATTATTCTTGATTTAAAACAAATTAAAACAATTACCCATCCAATTCTTTGTGGGTATTACTACATTCTTTATGAAGAAAAAGATAGTACAGAAACATGTAAATACATTGAAAAAGCTGAACTTGGTGATTTACCTTTATCTGTTTTTTTAATGGAAAAACCCGAAGATATAAAAAAAGTTGAGGAGATTTTTAAGAATGAAGACAATGAAACAACAAACTCAAAGAATAACTTTAATTCTGAAAGTAAGGCTTCAACAAAGTTAAGAAAAACAATTTGTGTTCGTAATATTGGAAATGCTTCTGATGATAAAATTCAAAAATACTTTGAAAAGTGTGGAAATATTAACTTAATGGAATTTAATACTGGAGAAACTACTATTAGACAAGTTACTATCGAATTTGAAACTGAAGAGGCTGCATTACGAGCATTACAAATGGATGGTTCAAGTTTTAATGATCATCCTATTAGAGTTGTTCTTTCAAATAAAGTAATTAAATCAAAGAATGAACATAAACCAATTGTTACTAAGAAAGAAAGTGCATTAGTTGATGATTTATTAGCTTCATTAGAAAAGAAAACTATGATGAAAATAGACAACTGCAATGAAAAAGTAAAGGATTATAACAGTTATTATAATGAAAGAAGGAAAAGTCGTTCTAGGTCACGTTCAAGAGGAAGAAGTAATCATAATGACACGTATAGAGATAGATATTCTAGGAGTGAAAGAGATTATTATAGGGACAGAAGTTATGAAGATAAAAGAAGATTGAGATATGATCGTTATGACAGAAGAAATGATAGAGACCAAAGACATTCAAGAGACTATTATTATTATTTTTTTATTTAACTTTTTTTCCTAAAAACTAAAGTACTCTAATACTTATAATAATAAATTTAATTAAAGTACGAAAATAATCAATACAATAATCATGAAATGAGTTTTGTGAATAAAAACATTGTTTATACCACTTGAAGTAGTTTCACTTGTTGAAGTTTCTTGACTAGAAGGGTCTTCAGGATCAATTATATCATGAAATCCATCTGGTTGAACAATTGGACATGATTGCAAAATACATCTCTTAGTATCAAAATCAAAAAGATATCCATAATCACAATAAGTTGGAACACATTTTGTTGACCAAAACCCATTGTCATCACATTCATAACCACCATGTGCATGTGGTATTTTGATTTTAGAGTCACAGTTTGTTGTTTTCTTTACAAGTCTTTTATTCTTTGGATTACATCTAGTCTTATATTTTTCAATAATAGTAAGAGTAGATTCAATGAAAGCAGAATAATCATTAGAAGAAAACGAAAATATATCAACTCTTTCATCAACAATATCAGGGAGAAATTCTCTTGGAATTGTTTCATTGTAATTATAATTAAATCTAAAAGTTTCAAAGAAACTCAAACTAAGACCATATCCATAACCAATAAATGGGTCTGAACTTTTTCCAAGATATTCATTCAAAAACAAAACAGTTGTTGGTGATTGACCAACTTCAAATTCGTCAATATTTCCATTTGGGTCTCCTCCAAATCCAGTAATAATAGCACTTCCTCTTTCTTTTAATCCTTTTGTAAAAATTGAACATCCAGAAAAACAAAATGAGTCAGTGTAAACAACAATATCTGTTGGTTTTCTTTGATTATTAATAAATCTTTCTATTATTTCACCATTTTCATCTATAAGAGATGGCTGAATTATTTTATGTTCATTATTTCCATAGTTAATTATCCTAGGATTCATATACCAATCACCTAATACATCTACATTTGTTTTTTCTCTAGGCTGACAATTAGGAGGATTCTTAATTGATTTTGCTTCTACTTGTTTCATGACTTTTTCAGTAAAATTACTTATTCTGGCACTAACAATCAAATTAACGTCATCATGAGGTGCAAAGATTTTTTCAATGTTTTGGGCATATGTGACATATCCCCCTCCATTCAATGGAAGAATAATTTGAATTGGATATGAATTTTCATCAAACAAATTAATGCATTGTTTAATCACAAGTTGATAATTCTGCCAATCATCATCAGGAGCAAAACTTGTTAATACAAAAGTATTTATTTTCTTTGTGGTATTAACAGAACAACTGACCATTTTGTCATTTGAAACATACCCAAGATCTTCATTTTTCTTTAGTTTATTGTAACCTCTGGAAAGAGAATCAAATACATCTTCTGGTAATAATATGTTTCCAATACCTGAAGTATATAATCCATCAACCTTTTTTCTGGCTCTTTTGGACATAGAAGAGCGGTTAATTCGAAGAATAAAATATGAAATAACATCCTTTTCTCCATTTTCCCATTCAATTTCAAATTTCGTATTTAAATAAGATTTAGGTAATGGGGTTCTACCAATAGACCCAAATGTAAATGACTTTTGTGCATTCGTGAATCGAGCATGAGGACATTTTAAAGGAACAAATAAGTCAGCAAATCTTCTAATAACATAGAATGGGTCTTTTCCATTAATATATTTAACCACAATATCTTGATTTCTTACAATAGAAATAGGAATTGACTCATTGAATGGATCAGTTAGAGATTGTGGAAGTAAGTACATTTGTTTTGTATTTGATATTGATACTTTAAATGGAAGTGAATAATAAAAGTCAAAGAATAATGCATTTGGTTTTCCCTGTTCTGGTCTAATAAAAAAATTTAAATGACTATCACCAGTTGAAATAATAATTTTTTGAATATCAACCAAAAAATCATAAAGACAAGATGTATTGATATTGATATTTTTCAATTCTGTATCAATATCAACTGATTTATAATAAGTTCTTGAAAAACTAGGTTGAGGAGGTGCTTTTAATATATCTTTATAAACATATGCTTCAAAGTATGTATGTAATAAATCAACTAATATTTTATTTTCTGAAATTGTTGTTGAAACAGAATTTAAACAATTAAATGATTCATTAATTGATTTGTATGAATAATTTTTAAATTCATCACATGTTTGTGATGAAGAAATTAAAATAAAGAGACAAAGAATAATGTTCATTCTCATAAGAACTTAAATTTTTATATTTAAAAGTTGAAAAACTAAAATCAATTTTTGAATTTTTCCTTAAAGACAAGCTATTTTAAGAAGTTTCTTTGTAATTTAAATGTTAAAAACAGGAAATAACTCTTTATTTGGATAATGTAACATCGAAAATTTATTAATATGTACTATAAATATGGTTTGGTATTAATTAAAATAATAAATTTTAGTTAATTTGGTTAAAATAAATTCAATTTCGTTAAATTTACAAAATAAATAATATGTTTAATGTTATGATAAAAATGGTTATTATTTATTGATGAAATGTAAATAACTAAATAACTGTCTAAAAGTATAGTGTTACTTTAAAATTCATTATTTTTTTAATTTAATGGAATTTAATATTAAATTAGTTATTGATAAATCAATAACTAATTAGAAAATAAAACAACACTCATTAAATAATCAAATGTATAATAAACTTAGAATTAAAATATTTCATTCATCAAACGTTATAAAATAGAATGAA
>NW_008576274.1:0-550 GCF_000257125.1 Entamoeba nuttalli P19
AAACTGATTTCAATTTAGAAGCAGCAAAATTTGATGTTTTCTCAATATAACATCCATTAGTTCCTGTACCAAAAATAAGTCCCATACCACATGATGCATCATCATATGCAAGATTGGCAAATGTTCCTACTGTATCATTGATAAATGCAACTATTCTAATATTATTAACATTAACTTTTGCAAGTTGATTATGGAAAATTTCAACAATATCTTTTCCAACAGACTCCTTAACATCCCATCCTTTTGACCATGATTGTTGAATTCCTTTGTCTATAGCAATTTGTTCAACAGCAAAAGAAAATGTTAATCCAGCTTTAATTTCTTTTTCTTTTAAATTGTTATTTTCAACAAATTCTTTAATCTTTTGAGCAATAAACCCAAAGAATTGATCAACAGTTGTTGATGTTTTTGGCATAATACATTCAACTGATTTAAGTTCTCCACGAACACCAGGCTCAGGAATTTCTAATAATAAGACTCTAAGATTAGTTCCACCAACATCAATACCCATAAAAGTACCAACTTCTTTTCCAGTAGGAATAGGAGCATA
>NW_008576275.1:0-5749 GCF_000257125.1 Entamoeba nuttalli P19
ACCTAATTAAAAAATAAACAAATGACCCAAACTGGAGTTTACCTTTTAACAACATTACCAAGTGGAACACAAACAGCAGATGGGTTTGATTTTGAAAGAATTCAGTCTAAATCAGAAGGTCTTGCTGAGTGTTATAAAAGTATGATCCCAACACAATTAAAATTTGAATCACTTGATTCGTTAATGACATTATCTGATGATCTTGTAAGAATAGACAGTTCAGTTGGAACTGTTGTAAGAAGATTATGTAATACATGGGTTGATGTAAATAAGGAAATTCAGTTCAATGATAAATGGAATGAAACTGATTTAACACAATTTAGATGGGATGAAAAGAAATACCCATTTACAGAAACAGCAAAAGTATTAACAAACAGAATATATAAAGATATTCAACAAATTGAAGTCCGTTTAAGAGATTTAGTTTCTAAATATCAAACTACTTCAAGAGAACTTGCTATTGAACATAAAAAAGAAACAGGAACATTATTAACTAGAAGATTAGATTCATGTGTTCCAGATGATGTTATTGTAGATACAGAATATCTTATGACAGTATTTGTTGTAATTTCAAAACAACAACATAAAGAATTTCTTAAAATTTATGATACATTAAATGAATTTGTTGTATGTGATTCTGCAATACAAGTAATAGTTGATAATGATTTTGAACTATATCGTGTTGTTATTTTCAGACATGCTTTAGATGATTTTAAGAATGAGTGTCGTACATATCATTATTCAGTAAGAGAATTTAAACGAGAAGTTGCTAATATAGAATCAGCTAAATCATCATTAGAAGAATCACTTGAAAGTCAAAAAACTACTTTAATACGTTATTGTGAAGCAAACTTTGCTCATGTTCTTCATGCATGGTTCCATATGAAAATTCTTCGATTATTTACTGATTCAGTTTTGCATTATGGATTACCAACTAAATATGATTTAATTGTTATGAGACTTAAAAAAAGAGAAAACAAAAAGTTAATGAAAAATCTTGTTGGTAAACGTCCTACTATTGGTACTGAAGTTAATTATTTACCAACTCGTGAAGATCTTGGGTATGATCCAGAAGGAGCAGATAGTACATTCCCATTTGTCTTTACATCGGTTGATATTGGATATTTAGTCAATCCGTTGTTACTAGTTTCAAGATAAAGCAAGAAATAGAATAAAAAAGAATAATAGATACTTCTTCTTTTTCTTATTGTTTTTTTGAATAAAAAGAACTAAAAAATAGAAAATTGAATAACAATAATGATTCTTCACCGAAATTTCAATATTATTATTGTTTTAAGTTGTATTTTTTCATTAAGTTATAGTTTTGAACAAAATTATGAAATTGTTCATCAAAAAAGAGTATTAACAGAAGGACAAAAGATAGCATTAAGGAATAGACAATTTGTAATTAATTATTATAAAAATTTAGCAAAAGAACAAATGAAAAGAAGAAAAATTATTAAATATGATTCACCATCATATGATGACATTGCTGATAAACAAAGAAATGAGTTAAGTAATATTTATAATGAAATTCTTCAAAAGAAATTAAGAGAAAAAGCAAGAATGGAAGTTATGAAAGAAATAAAAGCAAAAGAGGCAAAAACAGAACAAGAGTTATTTGAGAAATTTAAAGAAGAAGAACGTCAAAAAATTCTCAAAGACACACAAAAAAGACTTCAAATAGAATTTATGAAAAGAAAAGAAGAAGAAAAAAGAGCAAGAATTAAGAAAGAACGTCAAAGAAAAGAACGAGAATTACAACGTTTAGAACAAGAAAGAGATTTAATGTTTAAAAAACAACTTAGAAGAATGTTATTAAAGAGAAAGAAAGATTATGACAAATACTCTCGTGAAGCAGAAAAAAGAAAACAAATAGAAGAAAATCAAAGAATCAAAGCAGCTCAAGAAAGAAAAGAATTTGAAAGAAGACGTTTTGCAGAAATGCAAAGAATACAATTAGAATCTCAAAATCAAGAAGAATCAAAAAGAAGTCGAAATGAATTACAAAAAGAGTTGTCTAAATTTAAAGACATGCTAAAAGGACGTATTTAGTTTTTATTCTTATTCACTTAATACTATTGTGTTTAATAAAAGGTTCTATTTGTTTATTATCAATTATTTTTGATGTTTTACAATTATAAGTTCTTTTAATTATTAGATTAACTATTTATAGAATAGGGTTAGGTTTAATAATAATTACCCTTAAATAAAGAAAAATATTTTAGGAATTATGGAAGGAAAATAGAGAGGAATTGATGTAAGAAAAAAGAAAAGAATAAGATTCATTTTCATGTCTAATTTTGAACAAGAAAACAAAGAACTGTTATTGAAGTAATGACTAACATTAAAGGATTTGACTCAACCCTTTTAGAGAAAGTCCGAGAAATACATCCTAATGAAAAGTTTACATTACCATATTATATTAATGAAGTTTATCCAAAATATACATTCCTTGTAATTGATTGTCCAAAACCACAAAATATTCCAATTGCAGTATTTGTTGTTCCACAAGGAAGTGAGAATGAATATCATTATGCTACTGATGAAGGTAATAAAGACCTTTGTCAAGCCATTAGTGCAGAAAGGGTTCTTCTTGTTTTTATTGATCCACATTATACAGTTGAAAATTTAGAATCAATTATTAAAGAACTTGGTCTTATTTCAAAAGAATTGATTCCAAAAGGAATGAAATCTAATGATGCACCAATTCTTACTGCAGAAGAAGGAGTTGGAAATAGAAAATTATTGTTTGAAAAGAAATCAGATTATAATGGAAATGTTTTAGTTGAAGAAACAAGTAATGATGATGGAAGTTCTATAAGAAGAATGAAATTTGAAGGATTTAGAACAGTTGTTCAATCAGAGGCTGTTGTTGTTAATGGAAAACTCAATGTTGAAAAATCAATTTTACAATCACCATATCTTGATGCCATACGTATTGGTATGTGTTTCTTTTGGCATTCTAAAGTAGATCTTCCATTTAGAGTAGTTATTATTGGAGCTGGAGGATGTACATTAACACTTGGTATTAAAACATTACTTCCAGAATCACGTATTGTCAGTGTTGATGTAGATCCAGTGGTTGTTGAAGCAGCATCCAAATATTTCTTTGCAACACATGAAGAAACAACAGCAGTAATTACTATGAATGGAATTGAATATCTTACTAATTTAGCACATAAAAGTGAAATGTCTATGCTTCAAAATGCAGTTCATGCAATTATTATTGATGTAGATAATAAAACAACATCAGACAAAGAATTAATTGGTCCACCATTACCATTTGTACAACAAAATTGTATTGTTAATATGGTTAAATCATTATTTACAGCAAATATGAATTCTATCACACCACCAATGATAATTTATAATATTGTAGCTCGTGATTCTCAATTAAGAAAATCTACAATTCTTGATTTAGCTAAGTATTTTAAACAAGTTTATGTCTGGCAAGGTGGAGACGATATCAATACAGTAGTTTTTGCATTCCCACATCAAATTCAACAATATAATATTAAAGAAGATGCACCAGAAAATAAAGAATTTAAAGAATTTTTATCACATTTACAACAAGTAAGATGAATAATTGATTTTATTAAACAAAACAAATTACGTTTTTAAGTTTTATTAAAGAATATACGTATTTATCGTTTATAAAAAGAAATGAACTTAAAAGTTTTAATTTTGTTCAATGAGTATTACTCCTTCTCTTTGTGATAAATTAGAAAAAGAATGGAGAACAGTTCATAAGGATAATGTAAATAAAGAATATATTAGACATGAAATTGAAAAAGAATTAGATTCAAGATCTGTTCATGTCAGTAATGTTGAATATACAACTACAAAAGAAGAATTAGAAGACTTATTTGAAAGATGTGGTGTTGTATTAAAAGTTAATATTCCTATCAATCAACTCACTCAAAAAACAATGGGATATGCTAATATTGAATTTAAAAATTCTAATGCTGTTGAAAAAGCAATAAAATTAACAGGAACTAATTTAAATGGAAGATATATTGAAGTTTCTAAAAAAATAACATTTGATAAAAGGAAGAATGATAGAACAGATTTTAGTTGGTTCTTTGAGGATTTAGATTGAATTTATAAGATGTTCTTCTTCATTTGGTTAGTGAATAGTCTGAAAATGAAGATAATAAATCACAAAATAACAAAAGGTTTTGACAAATGTAGTAAAAACAGAAAAATAATAACTCCAGTAATAACCACGTTGAGAAGACTCATCATAAAATTTTACATAATTAATAGTAAATTCAATAATAAAGAAATTAATATATAGAAATAAAAGGGGTTTAATGTTTAAACCCAAGATTAGATTTAATTTAATCATACATCATGGGACTTGATATTAATTTATTTAGAAATCAACCAGACGTTATTAGAGAATCACAAAAAAAGAGAGGAGCATCAGTAGAAATTGTTGATGAAATTCTTGCACTTGACAATGAATGGAAAAAAGAAGGATTTACTCTTGACCAAACTAGAAAAGAGCTTGGAAAGATTCAAAAAGAATTAGGTATGCTTCACAAAAATAAAGAAAATCCACCAACAAAAGAAGTTCTTGCAGAATATGATGTTAAAAAGAAAGCATGTGAAAGTAAAATTGCTGAATTAGAGAAATCAGTTTCTGAATTGAAAGTTAAAATTGATTCAAAAATTAAGTCAGTTGGAAATATTGTTCCTGATTCAGTTCCAGTTGAAATGGATGAAAAATTTAATAAAATAGAAGTTACTTATGGTGAATGTACTCCAAAATTATATCATCATCATGAACTTATTCATATGATTGGTGGAGCTGATACTGAAAGAGCTGTAAAAGTTGCAGGACATAGAGGTTATTATCTTAAAGGATGGGGATTTAAATTAAATCAAGCTCTTATTAATTATGGTACTAATTTCTTAGAACAAAGAGGATTTACTCCAATTCAAACACCATATTTTATGAGAAGAGAATTAATGGCTAAAACTGCACAATTATCAGATTTTGATGAAACATTATACCATGTTGGAACTGGTAAGGATGTTGAATTAGACGATCAAAAATATTTAATTGCTACTTCAGAACAACCATTAACTGCACTTCATGCTGGAGAATGGATTCTTCCAAAACAATTACCAATTAGATATATGGGATTCTCTACTAACTTTAGAAAAGAAGCTGGAGCTCATGGAAAAGATACTTGGGGTATCTTTAGAGTTCATCAATTTGAAAAGATTGAACAATTTTGTATGACACTTCCTGATAAATCTTGGGAAATGCATGAAGAAATGATTAAAAATTCACGTGATTTCTTTGAATCACTTAAGATTCCTTACAGAGTCGTTAATATAGTCTCAGGAGCTCTTAATAATGCTGCTGCTAAGAAATATGATCTTGAAGGATATTTCCCAGGATTTAATGAATATAGAGAACTTGTCTCATGCAGTAATTGTACTGACTATCAAAGCAGAGAGCTTGAAGTAAGATTACAAACTGACAAGAAAGACAAAACTAAAAGTTATGTCCATATGCTTAATTCTACTTTATGTGCTACTGAAAGAGCTCTTTGTTGTATCTTAGAAAACTATCAATGTGAAGATGGTATTATTGTTCCAGAAGTCCTTAGACCTTATGTTGGTGGTGTTGAAAAGATTCCATTTATTGCTCCAAAACCAGTTTGGGCTAAAGAAGAAAAGAAATCAACTAAAAAGAACTAAATAAAAATTCTCCTTTTTTTTAACTTTAATG
>NW_008576276.1:0-10204 GCF_000257125.1 Entamoeba nuttalli P19
TTATTCTCTGGTATTCCTCTAATAGTTACATTCTCATTAAACTTAAAATCCATAGTAACATATAGTCAAATATGCTCTTTTTATTATAAATTTTTTTCTTAAATATTATAAGAAACTTATGATGTAATGAGTTTGATTGTTTTTTTTTTGTTTTGTGAGTCTTTTATCATGATATTAGGTTCAGAGCTATTGAAAGGATAAAAGTCAATATTTCATAATCATATGAAATCTCCAAAAATAATATGGATATTTTTATAATAAATTTAGGTTGGTTCAAACATAAAATTTATTGTTTGTGATTATATTTCCAATGAATAGTTATAGAGTCATGAGAATAAGTATTGTGAAGTATTTTGTGTCAGATTAACCTAAAAATATCTCTTATTATCTTACATTGAAGAATATATTATAATAATTGTTTATGAATGAAATAAGTATGGCTATTATAACGGTTTGAATATAATCAATAATGTTTAAAGTATAATTAATTTGATGGTTTATGTGTTGTAACAATTTTTTATTATTTTTAGAATTATTTTATTGTAAAAAAACTAAAGTAGAGTATTTGATATTCTTCTTTCATTAGAATCATGAAAATTATAGAAATTTACTTTAATTTTTTACTTCTTATTTATATCTAACTTTTTCAAATGAATGAAATAACATTAAAAATAAATATAGATATAGACGTGTTAAATTTTTAAAGGATTTTTATTCCATTATAGTCAGTTTGTAGTATTTTCATGACATGAATTATAACAATGAAAAACAACTAGTTATCCTTATGGTTATAAAAATAAAAAGTGTTAAAAATATTCAATCCTATTTTTACAGAATAAATAAATTTATCAGATTAACAAGTTAATGACTTATTTTATAAAGCTTTACACTTAAAAATATTAACATTCTTGAATACCTATAATAAACAAAGTCTGGTATTTAAAACTAAATAAAACAGGTTTTATTGTCAAATTTATCAACTAAAATCATTTTACTTTATAATTGATGTAAGGTGTAATTGGATATGACTTTATTTCCATAAGACATTGTGCATTTGTTTATTTATAATACAAATATTTATTTACTCATTTTAAAGACTTTCACTTTAGTTTCAAAGGAAAAAATTTAGTAATGAATGATGGGATGTTTATTATTAGCTCAAACAAGAGAATATAATACATTAAAAAAAAAACAAATAAAAAACAAAGAAGAATAATCTTTAAGAAAATAATTTATAATGTTTTAATAATTATGATTGACTCTAGTATTAACAAAATACTAAAAACAATACAAACCCAAAAAATAAAGGAGGATATTAGTTAAAAAATAAAACAAAGGAACAAAATCCAAACTAATAATATAAAAATAAATAACACAAAACAATAAAAACTATTTCATTGAAACTTACAATTGATTGGATTTTGATGTTTTTTACTTGTCTTTTGAGTTTTACAATCAAGAGATTTCATCACCGCAATATCACGAGGTAATATTTGTTGAACAAAACTCAAATCTACATTCTTTTCAAAGTGTTTACAATGTGAGGCAATAATTGAATCCATAGTTCTTGGACTCATAAAGACATTTAACCAATAGAAGCCTATGTGATAATGTTCATTTGGGGTAAATACTTTTGCCATCTCTAAAAAATAATTTTCTTTTTTATCTTCACCACAATTTATTCTAACGAGGAATGAACGATAATGGAAAGGAGAAGGTGTTGCTTGGACTTGTCTTTCAACAACATCAGCAGGATTAGTTCTCTGTAAAGGAAGAGTAGTATAAATAACTTGTTGAGAATCAACAAAAGAATTTTGACCTTCTGGACCTATAATTAGTTGACGTTTAAGTAAAGCATTTAAAATTATTTTAGCATGCATCCTATTAACTACATTTGTTTTATTACACATCCAAGTAGCAAGAGTTGTACCACTAACTTTTCCATGAATATCTTTAATCATTGTTTGAAGTACTTTGTCGATATTAAAATAATCAATTTCATTTCTTTTAACATCAATTTTATTAAATATAATTGGAAACCATTCAACCATATTATCACTTTGAGAAATGATAAATTCATAATATTTAAAAAATGCAAATAATTGTTCTTCTTCACTTTCTTTTGAAGAGACATGAAATATTTGAGAATGAAATTTATCAAGACTAACATCATCTACAGTAAAACTATCAAAATTGTCATATACTTTCCAATTCATTCCTCTCAATGGTTGTAAATTAATAGTTCTAGTTGTTTTATTATACTTTGTGATATCAAATTCAGGAGATATTGGTGGTGTAGTAATTGCAATAAAAGAATAATGATAAGGAAGTAATGAAATTGATGAATAAACTTTTTGTTGAATTTTAACTTCAACACCATTTTCTTTTAATTGAAGTAAATGAATAGCGTCTGGAGAATAAAGTGTAACACTATTTTCTGAAGTAGTATTAGGATTAAATTGAAATCCTAATGAAACTCTATTTCCAATCATAATATTAAATAATTGTTTAGGAATAACATTATTCGATGGTACAACAACATAATTTATTTCTTCTATTTTTTTAAATAACTTTGTTGGAGTTTCAGAAATATATTTTGAAGGGAATTGCAATTTAATAAGATTATCCCATGGGTCATTTCGAGGATGATTTAATGATTCTGAGATACAATAAGCCAAACTATGTTCTTTTGGAATGACATTAATATGTAAAGGAGAAACTCCATTTAATGGAAGAAGACTTTGTTTTATTTGACAAATATCAGTAGAAGTTTCTTGATCAATAGGAACAAGATAGTCCTGTTTAACAATACACTTTCTTTTAATTAATGGAACAAAGAAATACTCTGCATTTTTATCAAAATTTTTAGTAAGACAATTATGGCAGTTATGAGACCTACATAACTTAAATGCATCAAATGTAAAACTTTGATAATAACGTATTTTAATCCAACACGGGATATAATAATTTCTTTCTTCGGCTTCTACATCATTTAAAAGTATAAGTGGAGTTGTATAAAGTGGTTTGGTTGCTAATGAAACCATTTGAATATTCGCGTAATTTTTTAATACAATTCTTTTACATAATGACTTTACTAATGAATTACATTTAATTAATCCTGGACCAGGAGTAATGATTAACATAGTTTCACTTCCTCCTCCTCTAAAATGAGATCCAAAGTGATGTAATACTGTAATAATTGATTCTAATAAATTTGAATTCTTTGAAGAACATAAGATAGCTTCATTTTCAATACTTGTCATTTTCTTCCATTGACTAAAGTATTGCTTTAAACGAGAATTTAATAATGTTAATGGAAATGAATCTGCAAATGAAATTGTATGAATAAAGTCAGTGTCTTTGGGTTTACTTAAATTTGAAGGGGAAAGACATCTAAATGTTGGTGTAGCTGATGTAGGGCGAAAATTAGGTTGTACCCTTGAAAATAAAGAGATAACAATTGTGTGTTTTGCATGAACTTCTCTAAAATGTTGATATAATTCTGTTAGAAAATCCAAACACTTATCAAAATACATCTCTCCATCTGGATGATGCTCCCACATTTCTGAAGACATGTCTATCATAATAAATATTGTTCCGCTCGTTGTATAGGTCGTCATATCTATTCCTCTTCAACAACAGTCAACTTTTTTTAAGTTTTTCTTTTTTTTTCTTATTTCACTAAAATAGTATAATTAAGTTAATAAATTAATTATAAAATAGTAATTTAATAAAGAGAGGATAAAATAAAAATGTTCTGAAATGATTACTCTGGTATCACTTATGTTGAAATGAATGGAAAAGATTGAAAAAAGTGAAAAGAAAAAGGTCAAACATATACTTAATTAAACTTATGAACAATGAAATATTTCATCAATCAAATAATAATTTTGAAGAGAGTTCTGTTAACGAAAGAGATGGAATAATTCCATTATTTTCTGATGTATTGACACGAGTTACTCTAAATTTTCCATTACCAGTAGAGTAAGAATTAAGGTTATAATAATCAGCAATAGCATGGCATAAGAGACGTTCATAATTATTTTCTAATTTAAATTCTAAAATATCAGAGTCTTTATTTTTAATATAATTAAGTATAAGTTTGTCAATTGTTTGGACAAAAGAATTTTGGGATAAAACCACTTGTTGAACCTTTGTTGGTATTCTTCTAATAGCTAAAATAACTTCTTTTGGTAATTTAGATGGAAGAGCTTTATAAACATTATTATTAATTGAATATAACTTAAGTTCACATTGTTCTGGTTCATCTTTAGGAATACTTTCTTCTATTCTAATTAACTCTAATGATGGATCAATACCATTTTCAAGGCATTGACTTAAAAAATTACCAAATGGAGAATAAACAGGCATGTCTTGTTGAAAAGCAATGACTGATATTTCTTTACAATGAAGATAAGAGTCAATCATCCCATTTTCATCCATAATATTTCTGAAAAGTTCCTGTTTTACAGAACCTGCCATATTTTACTTTGTTTCTTTTTCAGTTTTCCTTTTATTTTATGATTGTTTTAATTATAGAATAAAAACACCTTCATCAAGACTCAAGAATTTCAAAAATATAAAATTGTTATATTTAACACAATTAATAAACAATAAAAAATCATTTAAAAAAATCTTAAAAGATTTATAAAAAAAAGAAATGGCAAATGAAGCACGTACTCTCGTTACTCCTGAAGGCAATGTTATAGATATTCAAGGAGCCAGTCAAGAAAATGGAGCTAATGCAATTATTTACCCAAGACATGGAGGAGAAAATCAATTATTCTTTATTGATAAACAAATTGGATGGATTATTTCTGTGTTTTCTAGAAAGGCATTAACTGTTAAAGAAAATATGTATGACATTGTCCAATCAGACTATCGTAGTCTTTCTCGTCAACAATGGATATTTGAAGATAATCCTGATGGAACAACAGTTATTCGTTGTTATGAAAATCCAGAGTTAGTTCTTTCAGTTACAGAGAATATAGATAAAGTTTGTTTAAGTCCATTTACAAGAGAAGCTCATCAATTGTGGAGAATTGAATAAAAAATAACAATTTTTATTATTTTTTACATTCTTTTTTATTAAATTTAAGTTTCATTTTATTAAAAATTAATTAAATAAGAAGTATTAGCTATTGATAACAAAGAAGGTCCATATTCAATCCTTTTAAAATTACAAGCCATTGTTTTATAAAATACTGTCATTAACATTGATGAATAAACTTGAATAAAGTCTTCATTTTTAACACGTAAAATACCTTTCATAACTGATTTTGTTTCTTCATAGTCAATTAATTCTATTGAACATTTATGTTCATTACCAAATGATAGAGTGTATGACTCATAAATAATTCCTAATATTCCTAAATGTCCAATTTCTTCTAAACATTGATGTTCACTATTTATGAGTTAAACTTATTAATAAATTAAAAAAAAATTAATTGAGTTATTTCAAACAAATCAAATGAAATATATTGCATTAAATGAAATGAGAAATAAAAATAATTAGTTTCATAAATTTTAATTTTCATTTTTTTTTACTTAAATAAAGTAATAAAAAAAGATAAATAACAAATATGTCAGTTCTTTTATTATTAATAATCATTCCTATTTGAATTATTTTGTTTGTTTTTGTTTAATATCTACTGAAAAACTTCTTTGTTTTGTTGGTGCTTCTTCATCACTGATAATAAATTGTGGCAATTTCATTATATTTTTATTTGGATTTGAAGAACTAAATGACCTTCTTATTTCTGTTTGTTTATCAAATGAAGATGATATATCATCAGGGAGTTGGTCAGATCCTTGACTAATAGATAATTGAATTTGTAAAGTACTTATTTCATTTAATTTTTTAATAGTTTTTTGATCTAACCTAATTGCTTTTCTACTAGAAAATCTCCTTGAAGACAATTCTTTAATAGAAGAATTAATTTCGATAATTGGAACTTTTGGTACTTGTTCTAATTTTTTTTGATGAATTTGTTGAAAAGGTTCTGATGATTGAGATAATGATATGATATTACTAATATAATCTGGAACTTCTGGTAATGATTGTCGATATTTTTCTTTTAATTTCATTCTTTCACTTTTATTACATTTTGGCTCTTTTTCTTTACTTTTTTCTTCTTTATCAAAAGAAAGGTTATTTTCAAATAAATCTGTTTCAATTTGAACTACTTCAATTGGAATCTCTGGAAGGTCATTTTTGTCAATACCTTCTTCCAGATATGTCTTAGACTCATTACTTTTCTTTAAATCAGGTATTTCAGCTGATTTTGAAGTTAAAGGAATAGTGCATTCTGACTGATTAGATGATTGATTTAACCTTTCTTTCTTAATTTCTTCTGCTAATTTTTTACTTATTTCTGGAGAAAATCCAAATGAATCAATATCTATTTGGTCCATTGATAATATATTTTCAACACTTAAATATCCAAATCCAATGAATTGTTCAGTTAATTGTTCTAATCCAATTCGTTTTAAAAAGTTTCTAACTGTTTCAATAGGATCAACAAATAATTCAGCTGGTTTTCTTTTTTGTAATTCATTTCCATTAAATACGTCTTTATATTCAGGAAATAAAGTGATAATAAATTTATTTAATCGATAACACATTTCGTCTAATTTTTCATCTTCAAAATCTAAACTATCTGATTTTAAAAAATGAATTCCTCTAGTAAATTGAAAAGAAGAAGTTAGTTTTAATAATTCTTCTCTATTATTACAAGCTGTTGAAGAAATAAAAATAATTGGAGCGGTAATTTTTTTAACTTGTTGAAGAGTAACACAAGAAAAGCATAATGAATTTTTTTCTACTTGGGCGTTCTATTTATGTAATTGTTAATTATTATATTATTATTTTATTTAATTTAATTAAAAAAGATTGTAATTTTGTAACAAACAATTAATATAATACCTGCTAATCTTACTATTCCTCTCTCTTTTTCAGGTTTTATTGATTTTTGAATTTTATGTGCAAGATAAAGTGTTGGTCCACATCCTGCTCCTTTTCCATAAAGAACAATACGACTAGGAGATTGATGTAATTGTTTAGTAATAAATTTCCAAACATACTCAATATGATTTGCTGTTTTTTCGTCTGAATAATGAGAACCTTTAGTATATCCTGGATATTCCCATGCTACAATATTTGCTTTAAATATTTCTGCTAATACTGATAACCAATTTTTAATACTTGCAAGTGTTTCATTTGAATCATGATTATATAAAATTGTAATTGGTTGTAATCTAATTATTAATTTTATTTTTATTTGTTTATTTTAAATTGAAAATAAATCAAACATTGTTGTTTTAGTTTGGACATATAATATTGGTATATTCTTTTGATTTATTTTTTGAAGTTCTGGCATTTTGGTATCTTTGGTTAAAAGAACACTACTACGTTTTTGTTTGGCTCCTTCTTTAAGTGAAATACAATTGTTTGATGTTTGTTGCATCAATTATTATAAAACTGAAATTCAAAACTTTTTTTTATTTAAAAAAAAAACTAAAAATTGTTTTTTTAAATAATTCTATAAATAGTTTTGTATTTTTTTTTTAATATATTTTTTAATTTTATTCTTTATTAAACAATGCTATTCTTCTCTGTGGTTTTTCAAAGTCAAAGTAACTTTGTATGATTCTTCTTTCTTTACTTTAAAAATATTAAAATATCTTTAAATTCTATAGAAATTATTTAGTTGATTTAAAAAAAAAGTATTTGAAAAATAGCTAAAAGAATGGTTTATTTTTAAAAAGATTATGTTATTTAATTGTTTATCTAATAATCCACTCAAAACATAATTTTCATTTCAAATATTATTAAAAATCATAATTATTTTAACCCTTTACTTTCTTGTTCAATTCAAAAGAATTCTACAGTTGTATTAAATAAGATGTTGCACATATCTAATACAATAAAACTTCATCTAAAAGTATTACTAAAAAAAACCAATGATTTGTGTTAATAAATATTCATAGGATATACTTATTTGATATTTATAACTTCTCTAGTTATTTTTTATTAGTATTTAAAAAACTCTTATTACTTATACTTATTTAAAAAAAAAATAATTCATAGTTTTTAAATTATTTAAAATGATTATCAATTTATTTGAAAAGAATCAAAAGTTATTAATTACTTAAAATTTTATGTTTCCTTATTGTAATATAAATCACAGAAATACTCCTTAAAGTTAATTAATTTTGTTAATCATTTTATAAAATAAATCCAAAAATAAAAAAATTAAAAAGTTATTTCTAATGATGAAATAATAGAGATTGTATCACCAGACAAAGAGATAAAAAATTGAAATATAACTTAATTTCTTTTTTTTCAACTTTTTTTTTAGTTTTTTTATAATAACAAAATAGAATTTTTACTAATATTTTATAACTTCTAATTGTTTTTGGTTAGACTAAAAATAAAAGAAACTAATTGATCTTATAAATTTGAAAATGACTAAAAACATATTAGAATGTTCAGATAGAGTTGTAAAAACAGTTGAACCAATGACTGTTTGTTATTTTATAACGTCAAAAAAAAATTATACAAAAAACAAAAACTCAGAGGAATAGGACCAGTTATTGTTATATGACCAATTTGTTGATAGTCAAGGAAATATTGATATCAAAGTCCTTATAGGACATTTAAAGAAAGAAGGAAGATTACATCCAAATGCACTAATAACAATTCTAAAACGAATACAAAATGTACTAAGAAAAGAAATGAATGTTATTAGAATCAATGGACCAACAGCAATATTTGGAGATATTCATGGACAGTTTTATGATTTATGTAATATCTTTCAAGATTTTGAAAATTCTGATGAAAGTCTATTGTTTTTAGGTGATTATGTTGATAGAGGATGTTTTGGTACTGAGGTATGTACTTTTTTATTTTGTCTAAAACTTCAATATCCTAATCGAGTTCATTTATTAAGAGGAAATCACGAATGTAGATTAATGACAACCTACTTTAATTTTAGACAAGAATGTTTATGGAAGTATACTGCTCAAATTTATGATGAATTTATGAACACATTTGATTGTCTTCCATTATGTGGAATAGTTAATTCAAACTTAGGATCATTCTTTTGTGTTCATGGAGGCATTTCTCCTTCACTTCAAAAAATAAATGATATTAATTATATTGATAGATTTCAAGAACCACCTGAAGATGGATTATTTTGTGATTTATTATGGTCTGATCCTATGGATGATTCAATGTATGAAGTTCTTTCCCAAGAAGACAAACTTATTTTTCAAAAAGAAATGTATGAATTTAATTCAGTAAGAGGATGTAGCTACTGTTATGGATTTGCTGCAGTAAGACGATTTCTTATTAAAAATGACCTTGTTTGTATTGTTAGAGGACATGAAGTTCAAAGAAATGGATGTAAAATGAATTTTGAAGGATGTTCAACTTCACCAATTGCAATTACTATATTTTCAGCACCAAATTATTGTGACTGTTATGACAATGATGCTGCTGTATTAATGGTTAATAATGATGAACTTAGTTTCTTATCATATAATTGTGTTTCTCATCCATTTTGGCTTCCGAAATTCGCAAATGCATTTTATTATACACTTCCTTTATTAATTCAACAAATGAATACAATAGCTAGTCGTTTATTCTCCGCAATTATTTTTGAATCTATTGAATCTCTTGAAGACAAATCACAAACACCTGAATTACCTGAAGAAGATGAAAATACTTTAAATCAAATTGAAAAAGCTTTGAATGACCCTCATAACAAAATTATTAATCCTCATAGTAGGATTGCTAAAACCGCAAATAGAAGAAGAACACTCGTTGGTTCTACATTATCATTACAATCACTTGAAACTCCTCCTACTTCAACCCCTCCAATGTCTCCTCAACAAAATCAATCAAAATCTCGTTTATCTGCTCGTGATGCTCGTTTAGATAAAAGAAGCTTAACTTTAGGATTAAAAACTGATTATTCGGATACCTCAAAAACAGAATTTCATGTTGAAGCTTCAAGTCGTTTCGAATTGGCAAAGAAAAATGATGTATTAAATGAATTAAGACCAGTTGAAATGAAAGAGTTAAGAAAAGAATGGCAAAAATTAAAAGATAAATAATAATTTCATTCAATTTCTTTTTCAGTTTGATTAAAAATTATATAAAAAAGTAATAAAAAAACAAAATTAATAGTAATTAATTCAA
>NW_008576277.1:0-20920 GCF_000257125.1 Entamoeba nuttalli P19
TCCAGGTGTAACATTATAGAATTCAAAAGAGTCTCCCCAAGTTGGATTTAAGTTTTTCATAACAGTCTTTGTTTTTCTTTGTTCAATACCGACTGAAACAATGACATAAGGATCAGAAGAACGAATGTCCATAGCCTTCAATTGTTTACCACTAACAACGGTTAATCTAATAGCCATTGTTTCTGGTCCACCAGTTGATGGCTTAACATTTGTTTGTGCATTTTGAGCAAAAGGTGAACTATATCCTACGGACATAATAAAATTTTATGAACAGAGATTATTAGTCTCATTTGATTGTTTTTATCATGAGAAGAACATTCCATTTAATCTTTTTAGTATTACTTATTCCTCTTTCTCCATTCTTTGAAAAAAAGAAACCTTAAAACTAAAAAATAAAAATAAATAATTATTGAAATATCCTGATAATTTCCATTTAATTAAAGTAAAATAAAAAAAAGTAAAAATATTAATGAGATTAGAACAGACGTTCAAAAAGAAGTTCTTTGAAAAAAGAATAAAAAAGTTAATCAGTTAATAGAAAGAAGTATTAAGTAAATAAAGTAAATAAAATTATAATTCATAATATCCTTTATTTTCCATTGTATTTCCAAAGAGAATTAATAATTTATTTTTAAGTAATGTGTAGAAATAATAAAATATAGAGAATAATGATACAATCAATATTATTCCAAATAAAATATATATTGAAATCCTACTTGATGCGAATACTTCAATTTGAATTAATCCCATATCCATTGAATTTTTACCTCCAATAAATAAAATTTCATTTGTGTGAACAATTACTTTTTCTCCATTTCTACAATATCCTTTTAAATGCCTATTATTTAGAACAGTAGAACAATCAGATAATACTTCAATCCGTGATGTTACCATAGAATTACATGTTGTTACAACTGCATCTCTACCTTTATAAAGAAGAAATGCTCCTTTTGATTGAATATCAGGTCGATTAGGTATTAAAACATATCTGTTATTATAGGTATAAATAAAATGAGTCCCTTCTGTAATTTCTGTTGGACTTAAACAATTATCATTTGGATATTCAATGTCTTTATATACATTTAATCGATATGGTCCAATACTTCGTTCAGACTTATGTGACACATCAACAACAACAATAAATTTACCAATAAACTTTTCTCGAATAAATGAAGCAGTATTTCCACATATTTCAGAGTCATCATTCATTATTAATGGTCTATATGAATTACAACTTGAATATACAGTAATAATTGTATCTATTTGAGTGTCTGGACCACATGTTTCAATAATAAACATTGATCCATCTCCTTCAAATGAATAATAATGTTTTTTATCTTGAAGAATTCCTAAAGTTGAGAATGGTGTTATTTGAATAGTATCAGAACAATCAGTTTGTTTGATTGGAACAACAAATAATGAAACTCCAGAAACAAGAATTGATGAAGCACTAACAACAAAAAGATATTCTCCATTTTTTTTAAATGTTGTTGTCAATACTCGACTTTCTTCTTTACATGGTCCTCTACATGTCTTTGTATAAATAACATTACCACTAGCATTAAATCCATCAATAACTCCTCCAAAGATCATAAATTCTTTATTAATTCTTGAGTTTAATAAATACCAACTACCATGAATACTTATTGGTTCACATGGATGTGAAAGATGTCCAATTTTACTATGTGAAACAATTCCCTCTTCTCCAATTTCAAGTATAACAGGACGTTTACATTCTTCTGAACTTTGAAGTATTTTTTGAACAAGTAATGTTGCCTTACATTTGTTATTTTCTTGACAAGATACTTTAATAAAATACTCTTTCTTATATTCTAATTTTTTGATAATTCGACCATGAATCCCACAACCAAAACTATCACGTTTACATTCCCCATTTGAATCAAATATTTCTACTGTTGTACCAACTCCTTCTCTTAATAATGATGACTCACATGTTGATATCAAATAATCTTCACCTGTTCCAATAATCGCATACCATGTTCCACTCTGTTCTGGATATCCTTCACATGATTTAGAAATATCACCTGATGGTTTACTTGAATGTAAAAAAGGTAGTTCTCTTATTGCAATTGGTGTTTGTTGAGTTGATGGTAGTTTAAGTGAAAGAATAAAATGACCTGGATTATTTGTTTTTACTTGAAGTGAATGAACTGTTTTTCCAATAGGAACTGTTAGTTCAGCACCAAAATAATGAGAAGGGCAATTATCAACCACTTGTTGTTGGTTTGGTGTATTTTTATCAAGAATTAACGTTATTTGAGTATTTGTGAGAGGATGACAAGTTGAAACTTTAATTGAAGTAGAGTCTAATCCTTCAAATGTATAATACAAAACTGAAGAATTTATTCCTGAAGTAATTCCTTCAATAGACGTTGGAATTGATAATTTTTCTGGTATTAAAGGGTTAGTATTTTCTTGTTTAGGAAGTGGAGATATTCTCAATCCAAATATTCCAGTATCTAATTGAGTAGCTCCAGTAATAAAAATATAAGAAGGTTTTGTAAAATAATAAATCAGTCTTGAAGCTTTTCCACATCCATTTATTCCATCATCATTTATTGCAAGTAATTTTGAACCTGAATTATTTTCACATTGACTAAAAACCATAATTTTAGTATCAAAAACTGTATGTCCTGTAAAACAAGTATCAATAATAAGTGTTTGTGGAGTTGATAATGAAACCCTATACCAAATTCCTTTTTGTGAATAAAGATGTTGTTTTAAAATATAATAACTATCAGGTATTCTTGAAGTATCAGCAGTGTGTTGAAATATTTCAGAATGAGAGAAATTAATATCAATAGCATTGTTGCATGTAGTTTGACCAAAACAAATAAAAACAAAAGAAATGAACAACAAAAACATTGATACAAAAAAAATATTGAAATTCAAAGTTCTTTTTTTGTTTTCGATTTTTTTTTCAGAATTTTCAAAATGAAAAGTTGAAGAAATGAAAAGTACTTTAATTTTGATTCTATCAAGAAAAATAGAACTATTATCTTAATGGTTATCATGTTATTCCTTCTTCTTTTTATAACTTTAACTTTAGCAAATAAGAAATTCTGGTTAATTACTGATACACATTTTGATGATGAATTTACTGTTGGTAGTTCTTCAAAGTGTTTGGCTATTGATTGTTGTCATTCTAATTCTATTCCTAGAAAAGGACAAGAAAATTTTATCAGTGGTCCTTGTGGAGATTATAATTGCTATTCTCCTCTCAATGTTTCAGAATCTGCTTTTGATTACATTGCTAAACACCAATCAGAAAGTAAATTAATATTTTGGTTAATGGACGTTGTTCCTGGTGATGTAATAACTCAGAGTAAAGAAACAAATAAAAAAAGAATTCAACTTCAAGTTGAAGCGTTAAAGAAAAGATTACCAGGTTTTAGAATATATCCAGTACCTGGAAATCATGATTATTGGTTGTCAAGTAATTGGCAATACCCTCCTCAAAATCAATGGATGTTAGATTTTATGGGAGATCTTTTCAAAGATTGGCTTTCTCCAAATGCACTAGAACAATTTAAAAAAGGAGGGTTTTATACTGAATTAATTGATTCTGGAGTAAGAATTATTGTACTTCATCTTGCTTATGTTGATGTTTATAGTAGTCATTGTAATGAATATGTTGAAAATGATCCAGCTGGAATGATGAAATGGTTTAATAAGACACTAGAATTAGCTAGAAAGAATGGAGAAAGAGTTATTTTATTAAGTCATGAAGGAGTTGGATTAAAAGAAAGTGGAACTATTGATGTTGTTCCAAAGTTTAATGAAGACTTTAGTTATGCAATGAATGAATATTCTGATATTATTATTAGTCATCTTTCAGGTCATTCACATTTTAATTCATTTAGAGTATTACCAAATATTACAAAACCAACATTTCATATAATAATGAATCCAGCTATGACTTCATTTAAGAATTTAAATCCAAGATTTAGATTATATGAATATGATAGAAAGAATATTAAAGATTATACAAATTATATGCTTGACATTAATAAATGTAATAAAAATAATAAATTTGAATGGGAAATAGAATATAATGCTAAAGAATTATTTGGTATTGAAGAATATACAACAAAAAATTTAAAAGAATTTATTGAACAATTAGCAGTAGATGATGAATTATGGATTAAATTTGATTCTCATTATTCTACCATTAATAGAAAATGCGAAGGTAATTGTAGAAAGGATTTATTATGTTCAATTCATTGTATGAAAGAGAGTGAATTTATAACTTGTATCAATCAAAAATAAGAGTCAGAGTAATATAATTTATCTTTATTACTAATTAAAATTACTTTGTTTTGTGTTTTTTTTATTAAATAAAAATCAATTATATTAACAAAATTGAGAACATATCAATACTCCATCTTCTGAACCAGTAGATAATGTACAATCATTTAATGAAACACATGTTACAGTACTTGGATGCATGTACATCATTAATACATTTTCAAACCATCCACGTGATAAATCACAACAATATACTGCTTTATCTGTTCCTCCACTTACTACTTTCCTATTAAAACAAAACATTGAATTAATTGCATTAAAATGTATAGTTCTTTCACAACAACACATGTTAGTTCTCAAATCCCACATTTTCATTCTTCCTTTACAAGATCCACTGATAATAAAATCATCAATCCAATCAAAAGAAGTTAATTCTTCTCTATAACTTAATGTTCTAAAAGCAAATTTATTTGAACGTAAATCAAATCCAGCTATAGTTCCATCAATAGAAGATGATACAACAATATTTGGATTAATACAACAAAAATGTGTTATTTCAACAGAATGAGGAACAAATTTATTAAGAGTCTTTTGTGAAATAAAATCAACAACAGATAATGTTGTATCATTTAATCCTACAACTATGGAATTATTTACAAAACTAACTTTTTCATATGGATTACATTCATATTTAGTAAACTTAAGAGTACTATTTGTATATTTTCTTATCTCCCCTGATCTAAAATAAACATAAAGATCATTTGAATAATCAAAACTACATCTCATCCCTGCAAGAAGGCTCATAGGTAATCCTTCACGAACTTTAATAAATTCATTATTTTTTGTTTCAATTCTAGAAAAATATCCATTTTCACTTCCTACAACAATACAATCATCATTTTTTACTCTAATATAATTAATTGGAGCATAGAATGGAGTGAGTATACTTCTTTTAGACCATTTTTTATTTTTCCAATTTTGACGTACTTTATAACATTTTCTTACAAGTAATGAATAATTTTTAATGTCATTATGTTCTGAAGTAAAAAATGTTTTAGGTTGAGTTTGAGGATTATAGTATAAATCATAAAAGTTTTTCCAAATATCTGTACTTTCATCTATTAACTTTTTAAACCGAGTACATGTACATCTTAAACTCATAAGATCTTCAAGACATACCATTTTAATTAAATAATGAAGACTATGATTGTCAAGACGACAAATGAAACAATGATTAATTTTAGTAATATTCTTTTTTCTTTCTAATTGTTGTAAGCGTTTTCTATCTTCAATAGTTCTTTTTATTTGTAATGCACAAAATAACATATTTTTTGATAAGTTAAAATCTCCTGAATTTGTTCTATCAATTTTAAGACTAACATTTTGTTCAAAACCAATTCTCATAATGAGTTTAGCAATAATAATATTACGAATACATCCACTAAATCTTTTAACATCATTAAGATTTAATTCAGGAACAAAATAATGATAATAAAATATAGATTTTGCTTTTCCATTAAATATTTCTGTTCTTTCTGCTGAAAGAACAACAGCAAATTTTACAGGATTTACATGATGATATTGACATAAACTAATTCCTTGTCCAACACTTTGACATCCAAAAAAAATATTACCTTCAGAAATAGTTTTACCAATAATTAAATCAGTTGAAACTAATTCTTTACTAAAAAAAGGTGATTCTTTATGAAAACAATTTTGACAATTTCCTTTCTTTAATAAAATGCTATTAGGATAAATAATATTACTATAAACTTTGTGTTCTAAATCTTCTAAAAGAACACTAAATTTTTGATGATATTCACTTGATCCTTTTATAACAATTTCAGTAAAATCATAATTTGCAAAAACATTAAATACAGCATTTCTATGAATAATTACTGGAAAAACATCTTGGTTATAAACCATTTTATTAAACCTTCTTTCTAAAAACATCATATCTTTAACTTCTTGATCTCCACTGATATGGTCAAAGATATTATTGATGAATTTTCTTTGTAAATTGACTAAATGAAATAAAGAACCTTTAGAATTTTCTTGAATTAGAAATTTTGATTGCATAATAAATGAAGTCATTTTATTTTGGTCTTTTGCATAAAATAAATGATGGTTCCAAAGTGGTTGTTGAAAATGTGAAAAAACATGAGCACATTCCTGTGATGAAATTTCTTTGTATCTATAAGAGTGTGTAATTCTACCATAAAATTTTGTTGGATCCATTATAATAACATTATTAATAAAAAATTCATCAAAATCTTCTGTTTCTAAAACACTTGGAAGTAATTCAGTAATTCTTTCAATTCTTTCTAATATATTTTTAATTAATAAATAATATTTAGGAATCATAGCATATGACCGTAAAATAATTTCTTTTTTTTTTGATAATAAATATGTCTTAATTAATACAGTTGGATTTTCTAATTCATTTTCTATTAATTGCCATTCTTCTGTTATTGTATTATTATTTAATTCTTTTACTAAATAAATAACTTCTTCATCTAATTCATTACCCATTTCTTTAATTCCATTTTGTGTTGAACATCTACCTCGAAGGATTTTATTAACTATATGAAATGAATGAACCATTTTAGACATTCCTTAAGAAGAATTTGTTTTTAAGTTCTCTTTTTTTCTGTTTCCATAGATATTTACTCTTCGAACATTTAAAATTAAATCAAAATAATATAAAATACCCTGTTTCTAATAAATAAATTTATAAAATGTAATACCAAATTATCCTTCATTACAACTATTCTTAAACCATTGACTCACCATTGATTCTAATTATGTATTAATATTATTGTATATTTTATGTATTAATCTTCATTTCTATTTTTTTTTTGAAAATTTATTGAAGTATATCGTTGTTAAAATTGCTGTTAATTTCTTTTTTTATTTACAAATTATTTTATACTTTATACTTAATTATATTTTATCACTTACATATTTTTTAAAAAAAATTGAATATTAATTATTTTATTAATGAAATATTAATAAATAACAAATCGATATAATATAAAAAAAAAATACTTTTAATTCTAAAATAAAAAATATCAATCATTTATTATTAGTATTTTGAAGATATGATGGTTTCAAATGATCAGGTCGTTTATCTTTTTTTACATTCTTCATTCGACTTCTTGTTTTTGTTTTCTTTCTTTTCTTTTCTTCTCCATCTTTTCGTGGTTTTTTTTCATTTTTATGTTTTTCTGAGTGATTATTTGATTGTTGTGATGTATGAGAAAATGTTTCACCAATATCTCTTGTATTAGTTTCCTTTTTATTTCCTTCAACATCTTCAAATAAAGTAATTTCATCATTTATTGAATGAAGTGATGTTTTCTTTGAATATTTTTTTTCGGAGTTATCAATTTCTTTTTTTCCTTTAATTAATTCTTCTTCTGAATTATCACTTTCTTTCATAACTTCTTCTTCTTTTAAATCATTATTTTCATTTATATCTTTTTCTTGTATTGTATTGTTAGTTGGTTGAGTAATATTTTCATTTATAATATCTGTTAAGGGATCTACTTGATCATCAAATCGATTCTTTTTCGATGGATCTTCTTTTATTTCAACTTTAGCTTCTTTGTGTTTATTTATCTTTTCTTGTTTGTCTTGTTTCGTTTTTGGTCTAAACTTCTCAATTGGACTGACATATTTCTTTTTTTTCATTAAGAGTTGAGATTTTGTTTCTTCATTGTCATCACTTTCATTTTCTTTTTCTTCTTGTTGTAAAATAAATTGCTGTTTCTTCTTGCCAACACTATTTTTTAGTTGTCTTCTTAATCCATCAGTAACATCTGACCGATTAATTTTTTCCATGTTAGTGTTAATGTCTTTTAAAGTTCTCAAACCCTAGCAGTTTGTTATTTTAAGGGAGAATGTAATAATCAAAAAGAAAACAAGGGGGTTTTTAAATGTCAACTCAATGGAAGTGAACAACTTCGTTATGTAAAAGAAGAAAAAACTTATTGTAAAGAGAACAATGAAATTATCTTTTGTTTTTGATTCCAAAAAAGGACAGAATAATCTTTTTTTCTTTGATAAACGAAATATGAAAAAATTTTCGGTGATGTGGATCCAAAAAGACGTAACTTGCTGTTGAAGATATGATTTATGCCAGAAAGAGTTTCTTTTTAAAAACTAGGAAAATAGAAACCCTTTCACTGTTTAATTCAAATGAATTTTTTCTCTAAGAAATCAAGTAGTGCCTTCACGCCATATTTCTCGAACGAAGAAGAAGGTCTACATTCTCCAAATAAGAAATATATCACAAAATATTTGACTTCAAAAATTTTTGATGTCTTTTATCATTGTTCTCCTCGACTTACTGATCCTACAACAGGGATGTCCCCACTATACTTAACTGCTCCATCTATTCCTCGTCATAACAGTAATTATGATAATGAGAATTATGATTTAATAGTTAAACTTAATGATATCCTTGGAAGTGCTACATCTTTTGAAGGACCATATTATTCTGCTAATCCTGACACCGTTTCAAGATATAAAATTACTGACCGTCTTGGACAAGGAATGTTTGGACAAGTATTTAAAGCTCGAGACCTTATGAAAAATAAAGACGTTGCTATTAAAGTCTTACGTTCAAAATTTTCATATTTTAGACAAGGAATGTTAGAAGTAGCTATGTTGTCATTGTTAAATGATGCATATGATAAAGATGGTTCATCAAATACAGTGAGATTGGTTGATCACTTTTTATATCATTCTCATCTTTGTATTGTCACTGAGTTATTAGGAAAAAATTTGTATCAAGCAATTCAAGCAAGAAATTATAAAGGATTTCCTGTTAACATTATTAGAAATTATATGAAATCATTACTTCAATGTCTATCAGTATTAGAAGATGCTAGTATTGTTCATTGTGATGTTAAACCAGAAAACATGTTAATTGATCCAGCATCAAAGAAAGTCAGAGTGATAGATTTTGGTTCAGCATGTTTTTCTACATATACACTCTATACTTATATTCAGTCGAGACATTATAGAGCACCAGAAGTTATTTTAGGATTACCATATTCATGTGGTATTGATGTTTGGAGTGCTGGATGTATCTGTGCTGAATTAATCCTAGGAATTCCATTATTCCCAGGCAGTTCTGAATATAATGAATTATATAAAATTACTGATATGTTAGGACAACCTCCAGACTATATATTAGAACAAGGCACTACAACACAAAATTTTTATAATAAAATGCCAACAGTTGGTGGTCGAATTAAATATATTTTTAAACAACCATTTGAATATGAAATGGAAAATGCGGTTGAACTTGAACCTGATAAAAGATATTTTAGATATCGTACTCTAGATGAACTTATTATGAGAATTCCTATGAAATTGTCAGACAATCCTTTGGAAGACAAAGGTTCTGTTTCTGAAACTCGTCAGTCTATGCTTCATTTTATTCATGGATTGTTACAATATGACCCAGAATCTAGATGGACAGCTAAACAAGCACTAGATCATCCTTTTATAACTCAAGCGCCATTCACAAAAAATTGGCAACCAAAACCACGTAAAGTTAAGCCAGTTAAACCATCACTAATATCTGGAATTGAATTCCAAAAAAGGTGTTTCCCTGGACTAAAATTAAGTCATCGTTTAAATACACAAGAATATTATGACATCTTCACAGCTTCATTACAAAAAGGTGAAGTTGTCAATATCTCATCTTCTAATCCATTCCAATTAGGTCCAATGACTCCTTCTTCGTTTAGAGAAGTTTATGCAATTAAATCAAAAACAAGTCCATCTCCTATTAATTCTGGAAGCTTTTCAAGAAGGTCTTGTTTGGTTAAAACACCAGGTCCAAAGACACCTAATATGACCAATTCTCCATTTACTTCATTTATTAATTCACCAAGAGGTATGTATATGTCTCCTTCTTTAAGAATTAATTCAAGAGGAGACTATGATGATGATGTTTCTGCAATGAGCTTCTGTAGAAGCAAATTTGCATCAGCTGTTCCAATGAAACAGAAAACAAAAATGGATTATGGAGGAATGTCTGTTAATATGGGATTTTTACCTTCTACTGGTCATGGTCAAGAAAAAGAAGTTGTTAAAGGAGTACCACCAGAAGCAAATATTCCAATAATACCTGTTCCTATAAGAAGAAATGAACCAGAGCAAGAACCTGGCACAACAGAGTATGCCCCTGTGTTCATATTCGATGATCTGTAAAAGAGATTTTAATATTTAATTTGGTTTTATTCTTCTTAAAATAATAAAAAAAGAATAGCATCATTTTAATAACAATACTCTTCACTTTCAGAATATTCCATATCAATAGAAAAAAGTCTTATCTTTTATTCGGTCACCAAAACTAAATTGTTTGAACTAAAAATATTAATTAATAATGAAGTGGCTTGTTTTACTCTTTATTCTTTCATGCTTTGCCACTCCCTGTAAATTTGGTTTAACACCTAGTTCAACTGAACTATTTGATTGTTTAAATTCACTCAATATTACTGCAGATCGTGCACATAAAATAAAAACATCATTAAAAATTGCATTTGAAGCATATGTGTATCATGATATTCTCAAAAATCCACCTCAACCAAAAGGATATGAAACCTATCATTATACTGTTGATATTGATCAAAGAATGTCAGAAATTGAAGAAGTAGATCAACCATTTTATCCTTTTTATAGAAAGCTTAATAAATTATTATTTGATTTACATGATTTACATATGTATTTTGGACTTGAATCATCTAAAGATTATTGTTATTGGATTGATCTTATTGGTATTGTTTTGCCATTTACTGTTTCAATTAAACAAACTCATGAAGTTCTCTTTTCTCCATTAACTGAAATCTTAATGTACGACTTAAAATTACCTTCAGAAATTATAAAAAATAGAGAAGTACCAGTTTCTTCTGTTGATGGTGTTCCAGTATTAGATTGGATTAGAAATTATAGTAATACTTTTTCTGGTTTAAAAAGTCCACATGCTAGATTTACTTACACAAGGCAAACCATTGGGCTATTTCTGATAGGTGATAACCCATTAACAAAAGAGGAAATAGATCATGTTTTTGAAATTGAATATACTAATGGAGTTAAGGTCAATTGTTCTTATCAAATAATTAATTTTGGCCCAGAAAATCAAGAAGATACTAATAAGGCTCTAAAAGTACGTCAAGTAAAAGAAAGAATTGATAAAAAAAGAAGAAATAGAGCTTTTAATGTTCAACCAATTTTACCAAGTGATTTAGGTTTAACACACTCAAAAAAAGATGTTTTATATGATTATGAACTTAAAGACAATATTGCTTGTAAAGTTATTACTATTAATAGTACTACTGTTAATGTTCTTGTTATTCAGTCATTCGCTCCACAAGAATATCAGTTACAATCATATGTAGATGTTTATAAGAATTGTATTGAATCTTTTGATGAAAATAATGGTCCAATTAGTGTAATTCTTCCTATGAATGGTGGTGGATATGTTGATCTTGAGGCTTTCATTGAAAAAACATTGGCACCTTCTATTGATGTCAATCAAATTGGAGACATCCGAATTAGTGACCCTTCTTTACGTAGTTTGTCACTTGGATATGATGAACTACTTAATGATGTTAACTCATGTCAATTAATATACTCTAACTTAACCACTCGAGAAGAGTTTTATGCATCATCAATAACTGTTAAATATGGAAATGTTGAGCATGTTAAAACACAAACTGGTATTATCCAATCAGCTGTAACTGATCTATATTTTAAGAAGAATCCTAGAAATCCAACAGATATAATAGTCATGACTGATGCATTTTGTTATTCGGCATGTTCATTATTAGCTAAAGGAATGAAAGAAAGAGGTAATGCAATTCTTGTTGGATATTTAGGAGATCCAGAAGGAGAAAAAGAGTTATACGATGTAGGTCAATCACCAAGTGTTGTGGTTTCACCAGAAACTATATTCACAGAACAACAACTCAGTGATATGGATAGTGTTTCACTTACAATGCAAATTAGTTTTGCTGAGACTTACCTTCATGATTATAGTTACAATCAAACCATTCCAAGAGAGTTTATTATTGAACCAGTTGATGAATTACAATTCTTGGATAGTTATAATAATAGAATAGAACTTTTTGCCAGCGCAGCTTTATCTCTTTATAATAAATACCAAACTGATTGTAATCCATCTAATGATAGATTAGTTAAAAGAAGTCAAGATTGTGATTCAAAAATTACAATTGAACATGCTCATGGTGGTTATAAATGTGGAGTTGATGGAAAATGGAGTGATGAATGTGTTGCCACTTATTGTGACAATGGGTATTTCTTTGACTTTTACAATAAGAAATGTGTTATTGATGTTTGTGGATCAACAAGTGAAAGTAGTTCTTCTTCTATGAATCAGGATAGTGAAAGTAGTTCTTCTTCTTCTATGAGTCATGATAGTGAAAGTAGTTCTTCTTCTTCTAAAAGCCATGATAGTGAAAGTTCAGCCAATGAACCATCACAAAATAGTTCATGGACTATTCTCCTTTGGGTAGTTGTTGGATGTATTATTTGTGCTGGATTAGTAATGGTTATAGTAATTGTTGTGATAATAATAAGACGTAAGTTTTTCTCTTCAAATTCTTATAACTATTCTAAAGTACCAGAAGTACCATTGAATTGAGTTTAACATTTAATTTACTTTTTATGTTTTCAAAAATATATTTATGTTTATTTGATTTTCTTGATTATTGATATTTTTGATAGAGTTGCTTTATTGTGTGGGTGTAGTTAATCACATTACTTATATCTTATTTTAGTTAAAAAATTAAAATAAAATTGAGGTGCTAATAAACAAGAACAATCCAATTAATGATGTTAATAAGAATTATTAATATTATTTAGGAAGTATTAAAGAAATGAACTCTTTGAAATAAAAGATCATGAAACATACTCAGAAGCTATTAAAAGTTGAGAGGGGATATTTGATAGGATGGATGAAGTAGTTAGAAGCAGAAAATTAGTGATAGAAAAAGGACAAGAAAGAAGCAATCAAAGAAGTTTTCGTAATTAACATAGTTTAAGATATTGAAATAAAGATAAGAATAATGATCAGTTAATTGTATGAACAAGGTAATAATTTGAATAAGAAGTACAATGAACGTCCAAGAAAAAAAAGGTATAAAGCTAGTTAATAATCATTAAATTGAATAAAGAAATCTATGAAGGATGATTATTAATAACCTAAACAAAACTAATAACAGATTCAGTTAAATAATAAGAAGTAGTTTTCTTTATTTATTGCATTTAATTTAAAAAAAATCAAGTAAATTCTTTATGGTTATCTCTTTTAGGAAAATATTATTTGTCTGTTATAAAAAAGTTTTTATTGGAAGAAAAAGGAACTTATAAGTTATACTCTTGTTATTAGAAATAAATGCAACATAATTCATTACTTATATGTCAACGGTGTAAACAAATGCTTTATTCTCATATTGATTTATCTAAAACAATGAATGATGTTATACAAAGTGGACAAAGAGATGAAAATTGTTCATTAATTGCAGAAGCAGGATTTAAGTCAAAGGCATTTGTATGTGATGAGTGTTTACAAATTGTGTTACATAAAATGGAAGATTATGAAGACTTTGAACGATACCATACAACAAAATGGAATGAACTAACAGAAGAAATAGAAAATATAAAAGAAGATATTGATAATATTGATGTAATTCTTCAAGGATATGAAAATACAAAAGAAAATGAAGAGTCAGTAAAACGGTTAAGAGAATTAAAAGAACAATCTTTTGAACAACTCAACGAATTACTTAAAGAAATTGATAAATTCGATATTAAATGTACAGAAAGTATAGAAAAACAGTACTGGACAATCAACAATAAATTATTGAAAGACCTTCAACAATCAACAGATGAACAATTAGAATTAAGTAATACAATAGCATTATTAAAAGACGAATTACAAACAATTGAAAAGAGAAGTATTTTTGGTTCATTGTTTGAAGTTGAGTCATTTAGTGATGGTTCAGTGACACTATGTGGTATTCCTTTTAAATATTCTATTGAAAAAGTTAATGAGTTTAATATTGCAATGGGAAAATTAGTATTAGGTATTTATTTAATGGGAAAGAAAATTATTCCTAAACATTCAACAATTCCAATTCCATTTGATGATCATTCTCAAATATCTGTACAGATAGGTCAAAAGAAAAATGTTTATAATTTATTCATTCAAAATCAATCATTTTATTCAGAAGCTGATGAATCATTCAAAGAAGGATTTAAGCATTTGATTTATTATTTTAGTGACTTGTATGAAAAGTGTTCAGATATATGGCCAAAATTAAAAGAAAAATATCATTACGAAATTAAACCAACAACAATGTGCGTATTTGATACAAAATTAAATAAAAGTTATTTACTTATCTTTGATAGAACAAAAATAGAACAATGGAACAAAGCTATTGTTGGATTATTAAAATTGTTTAATTACCTTTCAATTAATTTTGATAGACTACTTGATATAATAGAGAAAACGAGTGTAATAGTAGCACAAGAAAATGAATAACTAAATTCATCACCTTCTTATTCTTCCTTTTTGTTTTTATTGTTGAACGGAGAGTTAGTGAATAACAAAATAATATTTTTTAATTTATTAATAATTAAAATATAGTTTAATAAAAGGAAGAAAAAAAAAAGAAAAAAGATGAAAATTATTAGATCTATGAGAACACAACTCAAGTACTATTTAGAAAATCAAAGTGAACGTGTTAAAACTGCTGTGTTCCACCCAACAGCAACTTTATTAATGTGTTCATTACATAATGGAGATATTCAAATTTGGGATTATCGTACAAAAATATTACTACACACATATCCTCATGCGCACAATGGAGCTGTAAGAGGATTATGTTTCCATCCAAATAGACCATTAGTTGTATCAGGAGGAGATGATTGTGTTATTAGAATGTGGAATTATAGAGATAGTCATTCGGATAATGCATGTGTTGGAGAATTCAAAGGACATAGTGATTACATTCGCTCAACATATTTTCACCCAACAAAACCATGGATATTGAGTTGTAGTGATGACAGAACTATTAGAATATGGAACTATTTGTCATTCAAATGTATAGCTATATTAACTGGTCATGACCATTATGTTCTTTCAGCTCATTTCCATCCTAGACCTGAAATACCATTTGTTATTTCATCATCATATGATAGTACAGTTCGAGTTTGGGATATTAAAGATTTATATGAAAATGAACCAAGAGGAGATGGTGCAGTTGATCTTGCTGGTTCTGTTAAATTTAATATTACACCGGAACAATTTGCTGTTAATAATGCAATTTTTCATCCAACCCTTCAACTTATTTTTACTTGTGGAGATGATAAAACAATAAAAATGTGGAGATATAATGACTCAAGTTGTTGGAGTGAAGGTGTATTTAGAGGTCATACACATAATGTTACAGCATGTACAGTAATGGGAGATTATCTTATTTCTGTAAGTGAAGACAAATGTGTAAATGTTTTTGATATTAAAACACAAAAGCTAATTAGAAGTTTTAGAACAAATGGTAGGATTTGGTGTATTGAAAAACATCCATTGGAAAACCTTTTTGCTATTGGTTGTGATACTGGACTAAAGGTGTTTAAGTTGGAAAGTGAACGTCCTGCTTACTTTGTCACTGGTAAATCAGTTTATTATCAAACAGCGTCATCAATTAATAAATTTGACATGTCAACAAATGAAATAAAATTAATGTATTCACTTAACCATGTCCAATCAATAGTTGCTATTCCACAAGCAAAAGAAATGATTTTAGCTTCCAACGGTGAAAGTCATGAAGCAATTTGTGCTGCTTTTCATAGATCAAATCTCCAAGGAACTTCTTTATGTTATATTGGAGGGTCATTCTATCTTTCATATGAAGCACGTTCAAATACTGTTCAAAAGATAGATGTTGGTAAATCACAAGTTGTTGGTAAAATTCAATTAGAACGAAGTGGAACAAGAATATCTGCAGTTAATAGACCAAATACCTTTTGTTTATTTGGAGATGACTTTGCACAAATTATAACTGTTGAAGGAAATATTTTATTTAAGGTTGATGCAAATGGACTAAAGAGAACTGTTGCAACAAAAGAAACGCTTGTTTTATTTGGAAGTCAAACCATTCTCTTATTAAAAGATTCCAAAGAAGGGTATGAAATTGTAACTAGATATACTGAAACAACACATATTAAGTCTGTTGTTATTGCTACTAGAGGAGTAATATTATATACTACAAATGCACATATCAAATATTTATTGCCAACTGGAGAAGTTGGAATTGTTCAAGGAACAGGAAACGAAGTATTATATCTTATTGCAGCAACAGCTAGTGCTAAAGGATTATTAACAATTGATATAAATGGAGACATTGCAACGAAAGTTGTTGATCTTGCTGATGTTGATTTTAAAGCAGCAGTACTAAGGGGAGATTTAGCTGCTATTCATAAACATTTAACAAATACTGTATTTATTGGTGATTCAATTATTTCATTTTTAATGAAATATAAATTTGCTGAATTAGCATTATTATTTGTAAGAGATGTTCATGCTAAATTTGCTATTGCTTTACAATGTGGTAATTTTAAGGCAGCACTTGAAGCTGCAAAACAATTAAATTTACCACAATATTGGAGACAATTATCACAAAAAGCTATTAGTACTGGACATTTTAAAGTAGCTGAATTTTCATTAGTTCAACTTGGTGATTATAGTAGAGTATCATATCTTTCTGCTTATTGTGGTAATATACAATCTATGGTCAAACTAAATAAACTTGAGGCTTCTAATTCTCAAAAGTTGATATTGTCTCTTCTTTCTAATGACCAAAAAACTATGGTGAAAGAATGTTTTATTGCAAATGGTAAATTGGGTTACATTGCAGCAAAAACTAGAGGATTTGATGAAATTGCAGAAAGGATAGGTGGTGAAGTTGAAATATCTGAGAAATTAAAAGAGTTTGCAACAAAAGAACGAAAACCAATTCCAGGAAGTGCAATAAAAATGAATTTGTCATCATTAAAAGAATGGCCTCATATTGGTGTAGAAAAAAGTATTGAACAAGACTTGATTGAGGCAAAAGAAGTTAACTTAAATGAGGAAAAACCTGTCTTTGATGGTGTTAAAGTGGACCAAATTGTTATGGAGAAAAAAGAAGAAAATAAACCAATAACGCCAAAGAAACAACAAGAACCAATCACTAATGAGAAGAAAGAGGATAGTGATGATGAGAATTGGGATTTCATCTAATTCATTGATTTTTCAGCTGAACCACAAACTGGACAATTTATGTTCTTATGTTTTGTCTAATTCATTTTTTAATATTTAATGTCAATTAGTAAAGAAATTAAAAAAGTATAACAAACGGCTATTACTTTATGCATCATAGTCATTCCATTAAACATTAACATTTTATTTGATAATATCTCTCCTTTTCCTAACAATACTTTAACTGTTTCCATGGCTTCAATTGAACCAATAACCCCACAAATTGTTCCAACAACTCCTACAGTTTTAGCTGTAGCATTTAATGTTGTAGATGGCATAACTGGATATAAACATTTATAACAAGGTCCATTTTGATAATTTAAAACTGTGACGTGCCCTTCCCATCTTACAACAGACCCTGTAACAATAGGAATACCAAGTTTTACTCCAACAGCAGAAATGGCATAACGAGCTTGATGATTATCACTACAATCAACAAGAATATTGCATCCTTTAAAAATTTCTACTCCATTTTGTTCATCTAAACGAATAATATGTGGTTCAACAACGATAGAAGGGTTTAACAACTTCACACTCTCTGCAGCACTCTCAGCTTTATACTTCCCAATGCGCTGATGATTATGAATAATTTGTCGATTTAAATTGACCTCTTCAACAATGTCATTATCAACAATAACTAACTTTCCAATTCCAAAAGCAGCAAGGTATTGAATAACTGGACTTCCAAGACCTCCAGCACCTAATATTCCAACAGTACTACCAAGTAATTTCTTTTGACCAACCTCCCCAATTTCAGGTAAGATACAATGTCTGACATATTGTTCACACATTCTTCTGTTTTATATTTTTAAGTCTTTGAGGTTTTTGGTTGAACTTCTTTTATCATAAAGTTATTTTGTTTTTGAATATTTTTGTGATTTGAGTTGTGTTTATTTTAACAGAAAAGAAAAAAATCAATCAATTAGTATGAGTAAATTTATGTGCTTTCATAAAACCATTTGCCCCAGCAGAATAGAAAATATCTCCAGTTTCATTCCAACATACAGCCGTCATTTTTGTACTGAAAGGAATAGTACATAAAGGTGTAATAGATCTAATATCCCAAATTTTAATAGAATTATCATATCCTGCAGATGCTAACAAATAAGCACTTTGAGGATGCCATGCAACACAAGTAACTAAATTTTTATGACTTTTTAATAATTTCATTGTTATTTGAGATTCACGAGGATCAGCAAGTCGAATAATAGAATCATTATGTCCTGTTGCAATAAGAGAATTAACAGTAGAATAATCAAGAGCAGTAGCTACTTTTGATGTTTTATAAGCAGAAGCAAGGGCAGTGTTTTGAATATCCCAAATAGCAATAGTTCCATCAAGAGAAGATGAAAGTATTTGTTTTTCTACTGGCCAAATACAATGTGTAACAGCTTGAAGATGACCATCGAGTGATGTAAATTCTGAAATTGTTTTAATATTTGATCTTGAACGTTTTTCTGTTGTTTGAAGAGTTGAACCAGAATTTAAATCCCAAACATTTACTTTTTTATCCCAACCACCACTAACAAGATGTGTACCATTTGGTGAATAACAAAGACTTTCAATTGATCCATTATGACCTGTTAAAACAGAACTATGAATGAATGTATTATTTTCAAATGAAAATATATGAATGTTATTTGATTTTCCACCACATGCAACTTCAATTTTACCATTATTATCAAACGCATCAATCGTTTTTACTGGTCGTTTTGTTGTACCATCAGATAACAATGCATCTGTAGAACAAACAATTCCTGATTCGTTATTAGCAGAAATACTTTGATTAGCAATGCCAGCAAATAAAAAAGAGGAACAATATGAAAGAGAAGTAACCCAATTCTCTTGTTGGTTGTACCATTCTGGTTGAGGTGCTGGAAGAGCAACAGTATATTCTATATCTACAGTAGATTCAATAGGAATATTTTTTTCTTTAAGATGTTCTTGAAGAGTTGTACGCAGAAATTCCCCACCAACAATAAAATCAAATGGAACGACTTTAGGTAATTGTAATAAATGATTAATCAATCTCGAAAGTGCAAG
Source organism: Entamoeba nuttalli P19 (assembly GCF_000257125.1). NCBI lineage: Eukaryota > Evosea > Mastigamoebida > Endamoebidae > Entamoeba > Entamoeba nuttalli. The sequence continues at coordinate 19,652 of NW_008576277.1, forward strand.
TCTATTGGAATCACTAGGTACATTAAACGTAGTTGTGGATACTTGAAACCCATCTAATTTAGTGCTAAATCTAACAAGAATAGTTGTTTCAGTCATGTTTAGGGTAAATATATTTTAAAAATTTTTTTTAAGTTTTTTCTTTTTTTTTTTAAGAAAGAAAAAAAAGAGAGAATGAAAGTATTTATAGCAAATATTAAAAATATTTTATTTAATAAAAATAACTTAAAATAGAACTTCTCCTGAAAAAGTCTAAAATTCAATTAACAGATCTTATTACATGTCTGATACTGAAAGTGAACACCGTATTAAAATAAATATGTTTGGATTTCAAGCTAGTGGGAAAACGTGTTTATATAATATTTGGAGAGGATTAAATATTCCTGATGAATATATTAAAACAACAGAAATGGAATTTGAAAAAATAACAGTTAATGTGGATGGATTAAAAGTTCCTGTTTTATTAAGTGACTGGGGATATGAAGTGATGGTAACCTGTTCTACCTCTCAACAAACAACAATTAATGCATACAGTGAAAATACTGATATACAAATTTTTGTTATTGCATTAAATTCAATTGACTCATATGAATTTGTTGAAGGAGCACCAAATTCAGTGTTTTTCAAAACAACTGGTGAAGTTCAACAAGTTGCTATTCTTAATAAAATTGATTTAGAAGAAGATGAGGATTTACGTTCAAAAATAAAAACATTTTCTGATGAAAATGAAATTCCAATATTTGAAGTTACTACAACAAATCCAGAGTTATGTCGTAAAACATTAATCGATATTATTGATTTATATCTTGAAAACAATCCACAATATAAACAATCTTTAAAAAAAGGATTTAATAATAAAAAGTCTACAGAAAAAACTAAGAAGACATCTCCTTCTCTTAGTTCTTCACAATCTAATAAAACAGAAAAACAAGGATGTTGTACATTATTTTAATTATATAAAAGAATTAAGTTTGATAATAACACAAATGATTCAATTCTTACGTATAGTGTTAATATATTTTTCTATTATTAATATTCTAAAAATAGGTTAGAAATAGAAAATAATTATGAAAATTTTGTTGAATTAAAATAGTTTTTATATTTTGTTACTTCGTTATTTTTTTTTTTTTCGTAATTTCTTACAAATTTCTCATTTATTTTTATTATTTTTATTTCCTTTTTCTTCTTTCCATATTTTTATGAAAAATCTATTTTTAAAATAGTTTAATGTAATTAATAACAAAAATTTTCTTTTATAAATTATTTTTTTTT
>NW_008576278.1:0-205 GCF_000257125.1 Entamoeba nuttalli P19
AATTGAAATTTCATGATAACTATATAATAAGTATTATTCAATTAAACAATTAATAAATAAAGTTAAATATCATCAATTAGAAGAAAATAAATGTAAAGATAACAGAGAGAATAAGAGAGATGCAAGATACACCATTAAGATTATGATTATTCAAATCATCATTTGTTTTATTCACATTATTTTCTGTTACATTTGTTGTTTCATT
>NW_008576279.1:0-293 GCF_000257125.1 Entamoeba nuttalli P19
TACCTCCTCTTCTTCTATTTCTTCTTTATTTATCTGTTTGCTTCTCCAGTTTTTTTGATTCTCTAATTCAAATGTGGTGATATTCTTATGCTGAATATCCATTTCTTCAATAGACTTCTGAATTAACTTTCTTTTTATTTGAAGATCATCTTCACATGATGATTTCATCAGCTACTACCACATTGGTTGAGATGTCATTCACAAATTTTGTTTCAGATGAGTTTGTTATATTGTAATTTACATCACCTTTCTTCTTTTCTTTCTATGTGTATTTTTATTTTCTAATTTAGATA
>NW_008576280.1:0-12883 GCF_000257125.1 Entamoeba nuttalli P19
TTTTTTTATCTTAGCTTTTTGTTTGTTCTTTCTGTTATTGCAACCGAGTATAACTAAAATAATTTTTTTTTCCTTCATTGAAAAAATTAAAATCAAGATAGAACAAACATAAAAATACTTTTTAGATTTTCTTTCATTTTTTCATCAATTACTTTAAATGAATTTCTTGTTTTTCATATTTAATTTTTTATTATAAATAGTTAAATGTTATGTAAAACAAACAATTAAAAAAGAAATAACTCTAACCTGAAATTGAAAAAGTAATGAATAAAATAGTAAAAAATTATTAATAAAGTTATTAGCAAAGTTTGCTTAAAAAGAAGAAAAAACAAAAAATACCAAAAAAATCCATTCAAGAGATGAGCAAAAACATTGTCTTATCATTTATTTTCATTATTTGCTGTATTGGACTTAAAGATTGGGTTGAACCTACTGGATTAAGTGGTAAAGAAAAAATTAGAAAAGCAACAGAATGGGCTGTGAAAAAAATAAATTTAATCAAGGAAGAACAAGAGAAACATCCAGAACAAGTCTATATTCGTGGAGGTATATTTAGTACATCATTGTCATTATATCCTAAATTAAAAATGTTAGTTATTTCATCTAATAAGGCGTATCCAATTAAGTATAGTGACAAAAGTCAAGCACCAAAATTAAAATTAAATTATATTGACAAAGATGGACAAGAAAAAACTAAAGAATTTACTTATCACGTTAATACAGAAAAGTCTGGTGAACGTTTAAAAGATGTTGGATGGGAAAATTATTTCTTTCCATTGCCTGATTATGTTGCTTCATATTCATTCCTTGTTGAGCCAACACAAGAAACAACTAAAAGTTTTGTTGCATTTTTGTCATACCCAATAAGTGGATATGCTCTGAAAATGCCGTTGTTTGGAAGTACTTTTAAATCAGTACAAATAGAATCAACCAGTTCTATTGGAAATTCTAATGTTTATACATTTACAAATAATTATTATGTTGACTTTGATATCTCTCAGTGTTATTCTTTTATTAGTTCTGGATTAGAACAGACATACGAAACTTCAATGGACCAATGGGAATCAATATTAGAATCTACAAATTGGGGGTTTGGACAAGAAATGTCATTATTAGAGACTTTTACTTTTAAAGGATTTTTCTGTTTCCCATTTGTTGATTATTCATTTTTGTCAGATACAACAAAGGTATCAGGGAATTGGAGGTATTGTCCGAAGTATAAGGAAGAAGAAGGGTTTGATGCTGACCCATGTTGTAATCCAAAAGCAGCAGGAAAATGTAATACTTTTCAAGAACGTCCATCAATTTATATTGGAAAAGAATCAGTTTGTGAATGGAACTATACCACTTATACTGATGTTAAATTAACTAACAGAGAAAAAATTCAGTTACAAGTTAGAAGTTATGGTATGCAAGAGGTTACACAAATTGTTCATAATTTCCATTTTGAAACTTTACCAAGTATATTTTGGAGTTTATTGAATTCTGGTAATAACAAACGATTGTTATGTCGTTCACTAATTTATAACCCTGAGCCATATTATTTAAAACATAACACATGTCCCATTAATATCCAAACATATGACGGATTTAAACCATTAACTGGTGACCATTGTTATACTCCAACTCTTAATCAAATGGATCTCTTCACTGATGTGTGTGAAAGTTATTATGATGAATCAACACAAACCATGTCATCAATACCTGATTCTTATATTGAAACGATTGTTTCATATATGGACGTAAAGAAAAGTACAGTATTACATTACGATAGTGCTCATCCAACGTATTGTTATTCATATGATGGTAAAGTGTTTGAGTCTGAGTCAGACAATAATGACTGTAGTGGTTACGTCTGTGATGTATATGGAAAAGGAAAAGTATTTAAGACTTTAGAAGCGGCAAAGAAGGAGTGTCCTCAGTTAGCAAGTAAATGTTGTATTAATAACCAGGGATGTGCCCTTTATAAAGGGTCAAGTGTAGATGCAAAATATGAGATTGTAGGTGATTCTTATAACCGTTTCATTGATGTTTGGAATATGACACCAGAACAATGTACTGCCAATGTAGGAGGTTATTTAGGTAATGTAGATACAACGAAAGATGCGTCTGCACTTGAATGTTTAGAACAAGTTGTTGGATGCACTGATTATGTTTATGCAAAATTTGATAGTTGTGATGAAGCATCATTATTATCTAACTTCTTTTCATATCATGAAAGAGATTTACCAACTTCAAAAACTTATCGGCTGAGAAGAGTAACTGCGGAAGAAGACAAGAATTCCGCTGGAGTAACTGTTGAGTATCGAGGTGTTAGAGATGAGTATGACACAATATATTCAAACTCATATTTAAAGAGCGTATTACCAACAGTAAAAAAAGAGACACAAGTGTTTTTTAAATATTTTAATAGAGAAATTTCATCATTTGTTACTAACTGTTTATTTGCTGGTTCAGAATCATATCAGTTAGCTATTACTGGTGTATATCCATTGACTATTAAGACATTAAATAGAGATAAGTCTACTGATTATCAAACATTAACTTTAAGTCCTATGGGTTCAAAAGAAGATTTAACAATTTATGAATTTGATAGATGTTATGCATGTGGGTCAACTGTTATTATTGGAGTTTCTGATGGTTCAATGGATATCAAAGCTGTTCAATCACCACTAGCCAATTGGTGGGATGACACAAGGGATAGAGCAAAAGATAACTTAGGTTTTGAAATGCCAATATTTTATAATGATTCTATAGGTGGAAGAGATACTAATTTTATTATTGGTTATATTGTTGGAGATGGATTAATGTTCCAGTCATTCAAACATAATTCAAAAGGAGATGTTTATATTGGAATTAGTGAATTTTCAAGTGTTGATTTTACTAATACTTCATATTTCAAAATTAATGATTTCTTAAGGATTAGAAATTTAACCCGGGCTCATTTTGATGGTAAGACTGATGACTATTTCATGGAGCCAATGTATCTCGATTGTTTGTTGACACACTCTGATGAAAATAATTTGGTGTTTGATTTTACACATACATACACATTCTGTAAATTTAGTGCTGAACAACTAGCCTCTTTAGGACCAGATGATGCTATTTTCCCTATATATCGTTTACCAAAAGACCAGATTAAAAAGGAATATCCAACAGAAAAAGAAACATCAAAAATTATTGCTATTGTTGTTCCAAGTGTTCTTGGTGTATTAATTATTATTATTGCCATAATTGCTCTTGTTGTTGGAATTATTAAATATAGAACATATAAAGGACGTCAGATGTTAAAAGAATATGATGAAAATGAATTGTCTTCACTTGGTGGCCCCCTAATTCAGTATGACTAAAATATCTTCAATTTAAATTATAGACTTACAGTTTAGTATTTATTTGTTTAAAGTAATATAAAAATAGTATGATTTTCTTACTATCAAACTCTTAAATAAACATATTATTTTTCATATTTACTAAGAGGTGGTTTACTTTCATTAACACCTTTATTTATTGCAATAACTCTCTTTCATTTTCATTTAAACACTACAAAACAACTTGAGTGAGTATTAACTAATAAATTAACAAATTAATTAAATCCTCTTATTTGTAATTATTTTTTTCTGTTATTAACATCTTTACTCAAAACTATTCTTAACTAATAAATATATTATTAAACATTTTGTTTTAACAATCTCATTGTCTAGAAAGAGATGATAGCATCATATCATTAATCTACTCACTTGTTAGAAAGAGATATTCACTATTAATTTAAAACGAGTAAACTGTTCAATGACTATTCAATGGAATTTAGTTTTAATATTAAATTAAATATTGCCCTATCTGAAACAATGAATATGGACATTTCTTTAGCTAATCAAAAATATATCCATTATATTGTAAAGCACACTTTTAACAAAGACCTTCGTATAATATCAGTAAGAATAAAAAATAAATTACAGTATGGTTGTTATACTGAGATTTTAAAAACGTTAATTCTTTATCATATTCTATCAAGAGAAGGTTCTTCTAACATTTTTACTCAAATTGCAGATTTAAACACACGTCCAATAAAGAAAATTAAAGATATCACAGACTTTGATACATCAAAATATTCATATTGGGTTTTTCATTATTTATTACCCCTTCAAAAATCATTGTCATTTCATAGAAAATATCCATTCTTTACTGGAAAATTTACTCTTCCAAATGGAATAACTCTTCCCTCTTCACAACAAAATACTTATTCTATCTCAGCTATTCTTGAAGACCTTGTTAATATTTTCCATTCTTATAAATCTTTTATTTTAGATTTCTTCAGTAAAAAAACATCGAATATGTTATTACACCAAATGGTGTTATTAAGTATTAAAGAAATATTTGCTATTTATTCTTTAGTAATAGAGCTAGCTAATTATCATTCACTTTTATCTCATATTCCCTTTGAACCATCATCATATCAAATGAGTGGGATGAAATCAAGTCTTGACTTAATCACTTCTTGCTCTTCCCAAGACAATAGATTAGCTTCTCTCATTCATTTGAATGCTATTGACCCAATTCCAATAAATCCAATCACAAATAAATCATTTTTTAAGCGCTATGGCATTGAGAACATAATTTCTAATGACCAACCAATAGCTGAACCCCCATTAGATACATCAAATGATACAGTAGGTTGTTTAATTTTAGAATAATTGAAGTGTCTAAAAAAACAAGATATTTTTTGTTTTTGAACTTATTAAAAATTCAATTATTAATCATCCATGAGATTGGAATGTTGTGTGTTGTTTGATTGTCGAATGAATACATAAAGGATATATCCAATAGCAATGATAACTGGAATGACTATAATACTATAAATCCATTTCATTGATTTCTTCTGTTTTTTCCAATGTTCAGGAATTGCAAATGTTTCCCTTCCTCTAATATTTAATCCATCAGACAAACATTTTGTATTCTTCCTATTAATAAATAACCATTGTTTATTACACTCAATCGAACTTTTTAAATTTATTCTCTTCGTTCCACTAACTAATTCAATATTAGTATTAATTAATTCCATTCCATCTTTGGCAAAAGCAACATATTGTTGAGACTTTCTTTGTGTATTGAATTCTAATAGATTTGTTGTTCTTAATTCAATATTAACACCATCAAAAATAACTTTAGTAAATGTAAGAGCATGTTCATTAATAAGATTCAAATAGATGTTAGAGTCAATGATTTTACTGAATAAGTTTGTCTTAAAAACACCTTGTGGATGAATTTCAAATTCACAATTATTTATTTCAAGATATTCTTCAGGGTTGTAGGAATAAAAACTACCACCATTCTCAATAATTACTTTGGCATTAGAAAATAAATTTCCTATTATTTCCAACGAACCGGTAGATGTAATAGCAAAGAAACCATTTTTAATTCCATCGACATTTAATATACCAAGAGATAATAAAGAAGTTACTCTAACTAATGAAGAAGTTCTTAAAGATAATTCTAAAATATTGGTATGAGATGAAATAGTTAATTTTTCAACTTCAACTTTATTGATTGTTGTAAGTTCACCTTCGTTTTGAACTTCAGAACTAACAATAACCAATGAACGTGCATGAACTTGTCCAATAGACTGAATGTTATTAGTATTTAATTCAATAATATCATCTTCAAATATAAAATTTAGTGCTGAAGGATTGACGCTTTTACAATGGTCTGGTAAATTCACTAAAAGTCCCATATTATATTTTCCGTTTGGTTGTTTTGGAATTTTACAATTAAGATAAGAGGTTGGTTCCTGTGCGTTTTCTATACAAAAGAATGCACTAACTTTATTTAAGTCAATGACCACATTACTATTTTCATTTACAGTAATCAAATTTTGTCCCATACTACTTACTAACTGAAAACATGAATCCATTGCATCATTTTCAACACCAAGCACTGAAACAAAATCATCAAAGAAGAATTTGCTTTGACTTTCATCAATAAAGATTGGATAATTTTGTGAAATAATCGTTAATTCTTCAACAATTATTTCAATTGGTGTTTTCGTGTAAATGTGACCATCCGTCAAACTTAATTCAACTCCATTAAAAATGCTCTTAAATAGATTTTTATTTGAACCAGCATAATATAATGAATTTTCAATAGACATTTTTGTATTTTTAAATTCTGAATATCCTTCAATATAAACTGACTTTAGTTCAAGCGTTGAGTCTTCAGACATTAAACTTTGGACATGTGTATTTGTTAATTTAAGTGAAGCCTGTGACTCTACAATAACATTTTCTAATGAAATGTCTTGGATAGAAATCTTTCCTGATTTAATAATTAAATTACTGCATTTAATGGTATTTCTTCCAAAATCTAATGAATTATCATTATTAATATCAATTATTAAACTAGTTAATTTTTTTGAATTCCATTCTTCTTTCCATAAAGCAGATTTCAATAAAAGTATTGTTGGAATAACAGAATCCCCATCTTGTTTTTCTTCAAATGGACATCTTTCAATATTAAATTGATTATCTTTAAATATACATGTTATTGGTTGACAAGCGACGTCTGTTGTTTCTTGTGAAACATAAAATACTTCATATCGAGCACATTCAATTTTAAGTTTTCCTGTTAACTTAGTTCCTGTGTCATCTTGAACAACAAGAGAATCAATAAACTTTTCTGTGATAATCTTTTCTGAATGAATCAAAGGAATACTAGAGATAAGCCCTTTATTCATTTTAATAATAAATTTACCAATTTGAAAGTCTTCTGTTGATGGAACTAATAAATGAAAATTAGCTGTTTCAAGAGTAATAGAATTGATTTTAATTTTTTCTGGCAACAATACCTCTGACCTTCCACTAACATTTATATCATTAATACTTCCTTGTCCCATAACTAAATTTCCATCAATATCTAATTGATTTATATTTCCATTATATTTAATGTTTGCTTCTGATGTTATAATTATATTAGGGTTTCCATTACTTGATTTAATTATTGTATTTACCCCAAGTGTTATTTTATTTTCATTTGTTGCATCAAGATTTTCAATAATAAGTTGATTATCTGATATTTTTCCATCATTATTAAAAATAACATCACTAGTAACTTTAATCTCTTTAATAATATTATTTTGTGTTTCAAAAGTGTTTTTTGAATTGATAATTAGTTTATTAACACTTTCTAAAAGTATATTTCCATTTATTTCTTCATTTATAATAAAAATACACTCAGGACTATTAACAACAATTTTTCCATCATTATTTTTACACTCACTAACAAACATATTTGTAGTTGAGACAGTGCATGTACATTCATTAGAATAAGAGTATTGAATAATTCCTAACAAGACTAAGAAAATGACTTTCATCTCAAGAAATGCTTTTATTTTTTTTTAGTTTTATTTTATTTATTTTTTAATGATTTTTTTTTAGAAATTCCTTTAAAAAAACAGTTCCAACCAATGAGTCATGACTATAACAAATAATAGATATTATCCAACATTTTCATTCTATTCTTTGGTAATATAACAAAAAAATAGAAATTATATTAAACATTGGTGTGTTTATAAGATGGTGTTTTTATATAAATTGTTCATGGAATATTTAAAATTGTTAATTAAAGTAATTACATTTATTTATAAAAAAAGACTTTAAAATTCTAAGACATTTAATTATTACCCCTTCTTTTTATTTGAAAATTAGATTGGTTTATTTTTTTCAGACTGTGGCACTTCTTTATTAACAAAGTAAATATAGATTGAATAAAACAAGACTTAATCTAACAAATCTCATAAAATTATTTATAAGAATGTTTCTATTTTGTTGTTTTTATTTCATTAAATTCATGATGAGTTTAATTAAAAAACTGAATTGTTAAATACGTCTATGTTGAACTAAAAAAATAAGAACTTAAAAATATAAAGTGCTTAATTAATGAACAATACTCAAATAGAATTTATTTTTAATCTCCTTGATAAAGACAAATCGGGATATCTTTCTCCTGATGAATTTTGCGAAGGGCTCATTGAGTTTTACCATATTACTGATGATAAAAAAGAGTCATATAGGGAAATATTTAATGATATCTTTCTTTTAGCTGATGGGAAGGGGCTATTTAATTCAAAAGACGACAAAATTACATTAAGAGAATTTAAAAATATTTGTAGTTTACTTCCAACTGAAACTAAAAAAACTGATGTTATTATTGGGACTGTTGCTTTCAGATTGGTTGATAGTAATAATAGTGGAAAAGTTAATAAAAAAGAGTTGACTGCTTTCTTAAAAAAAACTGGAGTTCATCTTAAAAAAGGAGAGATTGACGCATTAATGGATTCTATAGATGAAGATGGTGATGGTAAAATTTCATTTCAAGAGTTTATGCTTCTCTATGACTTGAATTGATTTTAAATTTTTAAATTATATTCTTTCACTATTAAATTCTATATAATATTATATTTTATTATAATTATTTAATAATTTGATAATTAATTCTTATTATCTTTCATTTCAAAGATATTTAAGAAATAATATTTACTGAAACTATATTGTTATCAAAAGAATTATCAAATTTGTTACTTACATTAATAAACTGAAGTGTATTTTTATTTAAATAAAGTTAATTTTTCAAGATTTTTGTTTTGGAATTATTCTATAAATAATTTCAACTTTTTTAATAATATTTAGTAGTTTTCATGAAGTGAATATATCATTTATATTTCGTGAGTTTATTAATAAAATGTAGTTAAAACAATAATTCTGTTAATTCTTTTTGTGAGAAGTAGAAGAAGAAAAGTATATGATAATTAATTACAGTAAGTCTTAGAATAATAAGCTTGATTATTATAATATGCTCTGTTTCTTATATCAAAAAATTAATTTCAATAATTTAAAAAATGCTCATTTGGTAATTAACTCTTTCTATAAAAGAGTCATATAAATTACCCAATTTGGTAATAAGAGGTATTAAATAGAATAAACTTAATTGTTATTTTTTATAAAAATTAAATAAATCAGAATCATATTAGATTCTACTTATTCAAAATGAATATTCAATAATAAAATAATATGTAAAGATGTTTAGAAATAACAAAAAATATTAAACTATATAATAAAATAAATAAACAAATAACAACAAGTATGTTATTCAATTCTTTATACAATTTTCAATTAGTATATATGAACTGAAAATTGAAAAAAAAATTTCCTTAAAAATAACTAATAAGTTAATAAATAAATATATATATGAAAACATCTTTAATGATACTTTGGTGTTTTTTTTTAAAGAATTAATGAATTAATGATATGAAAGTGAACTTTTAAAAGTTAGATACAATAATTTATAATAGTAAATTTATAAATACAAATATAAAGAATAAGAAGACATTCATTCAAAATAGATTTAAACTTATTGTATTAAAGTTATTGTAAAAATGAGAATAACTTTATATCTTTTTTTCAATGCCAATATTGCAAAATAAAAGAAAATATTAAAAATATTTCAATGGCTAAACTAGTACCTTTTAAGTCCAATAAAATTTACAGACTTTGTTATTGTATTAAAAGAATTTTATTAACTCTAAGAAAAGATAGTCTTCTATTAATATTTCTTCTTCAAAGAATTGTAAAACAACGCTGTTTCTTGATAAAATAATTGAAGAATTTCTACAACCCATAACCAATAAATTAATTTTCAAAGCCATTATAAGCTTAGATTATTAACCCCTTTTTGTAAGTTGTTTCACAATGTTTTTCTTTTATTTTATAAGTTGTTCTGAAATATGTCTTGCTTCATAAGAATTATTATGTTTTATAAAGCATTCAAATAACTGAAAAATTAGAAAAAAGTAAAATTGAAGTGAAAAGGCAGGAAGAACTTTTGATTGAAAAAGGCAGAAACAAAACTCTAAAATCAAATACATTTATCAATCAATAATGGCTACATCTAAAATTAGTCCTGAACAATTAGAAGCAATGAAGAAGAAAATTGATGAAGAAGAACAAGAGTTCTTTAAAGAACTTGCTGAAAAAGGTGATTGGAACCCTTGCAAATCAAAAGATAATGCCAAGTTATGGTACAAAGATGATCGTGCAACTGGAATTAAGAAAATGAAAATTAATGCTTTAATTCCTGCTAGAATGCAATGTGTTATTGACGCATTATTAGTTCCAGAAAATAGAGTTTCTTGGGAAGTATTAGTTGATGGAATGAAACAAATTGAAGACTTTGGAGATGGTTACACAATGCATCACATTACAACCAAAACTGTTGGTTTGGTTGTTGGAAGAAGAGACTTTGTTCACTTCAGAAGAATCAGAGGTCCAGAAGGAATTGATAAAAAGAAAGAAAATCAAGTTGATGCTCGTGTTGTTATTGATATTTCCGCAGAACACCCAGACTATCCTGCTAATAGTAAAGAATTTACTCGTGCTACAACATTATTTTGTGCAACTATTTTCAGAGAATTTAAGAATCCAGATGGAAAATATTATACTAGTTATGATACTATCACACAATCTAATATTAATGGATATGTTCCATCTTGGTTAGTTAATACTGCAACTTCATCTTCTACCCTTGATTGGTATAACTCACTTGAGAAATGTGCTATGAAATTGTCTAAGGAACAAGAGAAAAAAGAAGGAGATAAAAAATAAATTTTAATCTATTTTTTCAAGTCTTTTTAGTCTTTTTTAATCTTTAAAAAAATAAAAGAAAAGAGAAAAAACTTATAAGAAATCATTATAAAGATTTAATCATTGATATTGTGGTAATGAAACCTGAACAACACAAACAAATCACTATAGAAGCGATAAATAATTATGGTGTTGTAAACTTAAACTTGGTTGACCCTTCATACCCGAAAGAATCAGGAAATTTTGAGACACACTCATCTCTAAGTAAACTAGGAGAAACAGAAAACAACAAAGGCGTTGAGACTCAAGACTCACTTCCAATTCTTAGATATGTTAACATCCCATTATCAGATAAAACACTTGAATTGTCAACCATTCCAATTAGAAATCAATCAAAAAAACCAGATAATCATCAAGAAGATGAAAAGGCACCAAAACAAACTCATTCAAATCAAAAGAAAAATGAGCTACAACATGATTTTCGATCAAAAATAATTTCAAAAAGTATAAACCTTCAAAGCCCTGAAAAGAGGTTTAATTACAAAAAAACAATTTCAAAAGAACAATTAAGTGATATTAGTGATTTATCTACAATCCCTAAACAACCTGAAAGTTTATTCACAGAACCATTTTTAATTCATCCACATTCAGAAATTAAATTAAATCATGAACGTTCAAAAAAGAATGAAATAACTCTTAGTTGTTGTGATATTGGTACTACAGTTACTCATTTCACTGATATATCACCAGTAATACAACCAACAGCTATTAAAGAAATGACATTAATTTCAGAATATATGGATGATTTATCTAAATTAATGGGAAAACAATATTTTCAAGTTATATTTGATGGTATTTCTTATTATGAAGGGATATCTTCAATTCAACATGCATTCCAAAACAAAGATATTTCAATTATCTTTGAAACAGATGAAGGTGTTTTTGGGGTAAATCATCATATCGAAACAGGAGAAAAATGGAATAGAGATTTTGATTTATCTATTTTCTGTTTAAGAAGTAAAAAAATACAAACACCTTCACTTTTTCGGTGCTATAGATACTCTTCAAGTAGACTAATTAGTCATAGTTATGAAGTGTTAGGATTTTGTACATATAATATTGACACATCAATTATGACAATTAACAATAAATTCCATGTTCATTTTATTGACTTTACTGGAAAAGGACCATATGTATTTGCATCAGAATTAAATAAAATCAAAGTTAACAGTTTTTCTGTAATTCAGTGGATTTGAAATAAACTCTCAAATTAAAAATCAATTATCTTCAATGAAATCAAAAATATACGTCATTAGAAAGTTACCCAGAAACCTCAAAGAACTATAAATATATGAACCAAAAACCAAACTAAAATATACACTGAGTTATATACTCGAAAATTATGAGCGATGAGGGGAATTTTTTTGTATTCGATCACTAAAAATAGAAATATTAAAAATAATTCACATTATTTTAAATATTTATTGAGTCTTTTCGAAGGTTGTTGAAAAGAAGAGAATTGAAAAATATAGGGTTACTGCTATAATTTTAATTTCAGTAACTAAAACAGCAAAATAAAAACAAACGAAAAAAACCTTTCAATAATCAAACTCTAATCCAAAAATCAAAAAAAATTCCACCTGGAAAGTAGATAAAAACCCTTTAAGATTTAAACAAAACTGCAAACTTAATTTATTAATTACTTTATTTCTTGTAATGGAAATATTTGCTAACCAAAAAATTCAGTGGAAAGAAAATAAGTTTGTTAGAAGAACTGTTGTTGTTCGTGCTACTTTAGCTCAAATGACTTGTGCTAATGGAATTGTTGCTAACATTCCATCACAAGGTTCTTTTCTTGTTTTAAGATGGGGTGAGTGTAAAAGGCATAAAAAAAATTGTACAACTAGAAGAGTCAACGTCTTTCAAGTATTAGCCTTTGGACAACCTCAATGGGTATGTCAGTCTCTGATCGAAAACTCTCAACGCCTTGATCGTGTGATTTATGCAAGTGCAACAATTGGACTTTATAATATTAGATATTCTCTTGATTTCATTCCTCCAACTCGTAAAGTTAATCTTCAGTGTATTGTCCCTGTAAAATCAACACCTGAAGTCTCTAAAGTTTGTAATTCTCCATCTCTACCTTCGTTAACTACTCTCACCAATGTCATTCCTCAACTTTCTTGCTATGTTCTCCCTCCAGTCAAAAAAGATAAAGAAGAGATAGAAAGAAGAGTAGTATTACCGAGAATTGA
>NW_008576281.1:0-1433 GCF_000257125.1 Entamoeba nuttalli P19
AACAAAAAACAGTTAAATTCCCTTTTGTGTGAATTTATCATTTTTTATTTTAGTTATATAAAACAACAATGAGTTATTGAAGTTTTAACAAATGAAAAGAATAATTTATAATAAATTTATTATAAAAAGAACTAATAAAAAATGAATAAAGAAACGTAATGGAAGAAGATTTTGAGAAGAAACCAAAAGCACTTGATGAAGAAGAAATTGCTATTTTAAAAGCATATAATCGTGGTCCATATGCAAATTCAATTAAACAATTAGAAAAAGAAGTTGCAGACCTTGCAACAGAAATACATAATTTAGTTGGAATACAAGAAAGTGATACAGGACTAGCACCAGTGTCTCAATGGGATTTAAATGCTGATAAAAAATTGATGGAAGAACAACCATTACTTGTTTCTAGATGTATTAAAGCTATGCCAGATGAACGTGAACCACGATATGTTATTTCTATAAAAGAATATGCAAAATTTGTTGTTGGTAAATCAAATAGAGTTGAAAAAGATGCTGTTCAAGATGGAACAAGAGTCGGAGTAGATAGAGCACGTTATGAAATTAAAATGGCACTTCCACCAAAAATTGATCCATCAGTTTCTGTTATGCAAGTTGAAGAAAAACCAGATGTAACATACAAAGATATTGGAGGGTGTAAAGAACAAATTGAAAGAATTAGAGAAGTTGTTGAACTTCCTATGTTACATCCAGAGGCATTTGAGAATTTAGGAATTGATCCACCTAAAGGAGTGTTATTATATGGACCACCAGGAACAGGTAAAACATTATTAGCACGTGCTGTGGCTAATAGAACAGAATCAACATTTGTTCGAGTAATTGGATCAGAGTTAGTTCAAAAATATGTTGGAGAAGGTGCAAAAATGGTGAGAGACTTATTTGACATGGCTAAAAGTAAAAAGAGTTGTATTATTTTCTTTGATGAAATTGATGCTATTGGAGGAACTAGATTCCAAGATGATACAGGTGAAAGTGAAGTACAACGTACTATGTTAGAACTTATTAATCAATTAGATGGATTTGATAAACGTGGAAATATTAAAGTCCTTATGGCAACAAATAGACCAGACACACTTGACCCAGCATTAGTTAGACCAGGAAGACTTGACAGAAAGATTGAATTTGGTCTTCCAGATATTGAAGGAAGAACAGAAATATTTAAAATTCATACAAAGCCAATGAGCGTTGCAAAAGATATTCGTTATGACCTTTTAGCCAGACTTTGTCCAAATGCCACTGGAGCAGAAATTCAGTCAGTTTGTACTGAAGCAGGAATGTTTGCAATTAGAGCAAGAAGAAAAGTTGTTACTGAACGAGATTTCTTAGATGCAGTAGAAAAAGTTATTAAAGGTTATCAAAAATTCTCTGCAACTCCAAAATATCTTGCTTACAATTAAAGATAATTGTTGTTTTCTTTT
>NW_008576282.1:0-786 GCF_000257125.1 Entamoeba nuttalli P19
CAAAACAAACCAACCCACTTATCGTTGCCAACAAAAAGGTATTTGGAAAAGGTAATGTAGCTCATCCACGTGATTTGACTAGATATGTTAAATATCCATTATATGTCAGAATTCAAAAGGAAAAGAGATTATTAATGAAAAGATTAAAGACCCCACCAGCAGTCAATATCTTTGCCAATCATACTCTTGACAAAACTAATGCCACCCAATTATTCAAGATTCTTGATCACATTAAACCAGAAGAAAGAGCTGCTAAATTACAAAGAATTAGAGCTGCTGCTAAAGAATTAGCTGAAAAAACACAAAAAGGAGAAAAAGCTACTGCTTCAAAGAAAACTGAAAAACCAGCTACTCTTAGTTATGGTATTAATAATGTTGTTAGATTAATCGAAAGAAAACAAGCTAAATTAGTTGTTATTGCTCATGATGTTGAACCATTAGAAATGGTTGTTTATCTTCCATACCTTTGCAAGAAATTACAAGTTCCATACTGCATTGTTAAAGGAAAGGCTAGACTTGGACAATTAATTCACAGACCAACCGCTGCAGTTGTTGCTGTTACTGAAATTAAGAAAGAAGATAAATCAGCATTTGAATCACTTGTTCAAAACGTCAAATCTATCTACTTCGAGAATGCTCATATGTACAGAGAATTCGGTGGTAGAATTAATGGATTTAAACACAATGAAAAACAAAAGAAGATTCAAAGTAAACTTAATAAAGATCTTGCTGATAAAGCTAAACAACAAGCTGCTTTAACTGTTACCACTGCTGTAGAAGAAAAAG
>NW_008576283.1:0-728 GCF_000257125.1 Entamoeba nuttalli P19
TCATCAATTCGGTTATATGACTTTAAAAAAACACAGGTTGTGAATGGAATGAACCCACAAGCAAAATTACTAGGTCATTGTGGTCCTGTGTTCAGCACTAACAACTCACCTGATTTCAAATGGCTTGTAAGTGGTTCAGAAGATTGTTCGGTAAGACTCTGGTCATTAGATTATCCATCTTGTATCATGTCATTTAATGTTTGTATAATCTTGTAATAATAAGTTTTATAAATAAAAACCATTCATTCATTAGGAACATGATGGACCAGTCTGGGATGTACAGTATTGTCCATTAGAATATTATATGTTGAGTTCATCATATGATAAAACAGCTAGACTATGGACATCTAAACAAAACAAAAGTGTACGTATATTTGGAGGAGATGGTGGACATAATGAGGATGTTACATGCTCTGTGTTCACACCTGATGCATTGATGGTCATCACAGGATCAGCAGATAAAACAATAAAAATATGGGATGTTGGGAAAGGAAAGAAAATGGCAGATTTAACAGGACATGATGCTAGTATTACTTCATTGGCTATTAGTTCAACAGGAAGATATCTTGCATCAGGAGATGAAAAAGGGTCAGTTATTTTATGGGATATTAAATATGGAGAACATGTTAAGAAAATTAAAATGTTGAAAACAAGTAATCAACCAATTATTTCTATGACATTTTCTAATGCAGTGTCTAAAGAAAGATGTGATGAGTTTGTTTTTTTTT
>NW_008576284.1:0-2294 GCF_000257125.1 Entamoeba nuttalli P19
TCTTTCTTTGTTTTTCTTTCTTTTTATGAATAACATAAAAATATTAATCATATTTTCAAATAACAAATTTAATATCAGAACTTAAAAAAAAAAGAAAAAAAAACTAGAATTGTTTTTGGATAAGATTTTTGATGAGTAACGATTCAGTCATTAATTACTATAACACCATTCTTCTTGGGAGATGGAAAAAAACAAATAGTGACATTAACAAATTGTATAATTATGCATTAACACATCCTGATAAAAGAGTTTCTGCTGATGCAATGTATGATGCTCAAATGATTTCTGGAGAATGTGACATTCAAAAATTATTATTTGCTGCCGAAAGATATTGGGAGAGTGAAATGGATATTAAATTATATAATGGAGTATCATTTGATGAATGTATTTTATTAATGAATGATTGTTTTGAAAAAATATTAGAAAAAGCAGAAAAGGAAGATCCAACAAATATTTCAATGTATTCTATTAGATTTGGTACCATGTTGTATACATTAGAACATCCAAATATGGCATGTACATATTATTTAAAAGCATTAGTTCCATCAACATCATATGAATTACAATATTTAGTATTTGAAACAATTTGTATGTTATCAGTTAAATATGGTTTGTTTATTATTTGGTTTATAAAAAAAACAGAGAAGTAAAACAATATTATTTGGATTGTTTTACATTGTATTAAATTATTTAATTTTATAATATGAATATAAACTAATTTATCAAGAATTATCTACAGCACAAACAGCAGCATTTGAACAATTAAAAAAGTGTTTAGAACATGTTAATGTTAGTGATGATGAAACAACATCATTTTATCAACAAACTATTGATATATTACTCTTTTCAATATTAATTTTACTTTCAACAAATGGACATCCAAATGCTATTGCAGAACAATTTAATTTATATTGTACATGGATGGCAAAACCAAGAAATCAATTTAAAGTAACAGTTACACAAAATACATTCCAAAGTTATAATAATTCTATTACTCCTGATCAATTATTTAAAACATGTGTTGTTCTAGATAAAGCAATAGAAAGTGATATGAAAGGAATGATTAATTATAATAGAGTAAGAATTTTATTTAAATTTATTGTATCAATATTAAAAGTAAAATCTTATGACAATTTATTTTCAACATTTGAATTAACAGAAAAACAATTAGTTGATTTAATTCCTGAAGAACACCGAGAATTATTTTTATATGTTTGTTCTAAAATCCATATTCTTCGTCAAAATCATTTAGAACAAATTTCATTAGTACAACAACAAAAAGACTCTAATCAATCGAAAGTAAAAGAAGATGATAATAACACTGAAGAAATTAAAAATGAAATAACAAAATGAATTTAAAATTAACTTTTTAAATGTTATTTATTATCTTCTTTTATTTCATTAAACTAAGTAATAAAAAGAAGAAGTAATATCTAACCAAATGTGACTCATTATAATTTAAAATTATTTTCTTAACTTTCATATACTTTTTACCACTTTCTTTTTTTTAACTTGTTAGATTAAACCCTTTTCAACCCTTTAAATTCCATTTCATCATTACACATGAAATATACTTGTGCATTATTTGATTTAGATGGTACTTTACTTGATACAGAAGCTCTTTATGCAGCAATTAATCAAGAATTTATTAATTTATATGGAGATGGAAAGAATTATGATTGGGAAACGAGAAAACAAGTTATGGGAAAGTCAGCAGAATATGCCAATCCAATTATCATTCAAACACATCATATTTCAAAGACTAAAGAAGAAGTTTGTTAATAAAAACAATAAATAACATTTGAGTAATAATAACAAAATTTAGATGGTTAAATTTAAAAAAGAACGATTAGCACAACTTTTCGAAGAAGTAAAACCATTTCCAAAAGCATTAGAAATCTTAAAGTTCTTAAAACAAAAAGGATTAAAAGTTGCTATTGCTACAAGTAGTGCAAAAACAATTTTTGAAACAAAAATGAAAAAGAATCAAGAATTATTACAATATGTAGATGTAGTAGTTTGTGGAGATGATTCTTCTGTTCATCACTCAAAACCTGCACCTGATATTTTTATTAGAGCAGCAGAGCTTTGTGGAGAAAAAGATATGAGTAAAACAATTGTATTTGAAGATGCAATCAATGGAGTAGAAGCAGGATTGGCATCAGGGGCATTGACAATTGCTATACCAGACATTCATATTAAAGATGATCCATTATTTAGTCGAGTTCCAATAATATTAGAATCTTTAAAAGATTTTAAACCAGAAATGATTGGATTAGAAGGAGAAATTTAAA
>NW_008576285.1:0-1565 GCF_000257125.1 Entamoeba nuttalli P19
AGTTTTTCATCTTTTTTGTTTTTACTTCATCTTAAATGCAATTAGATACTTTATCACATCAACATGAATCTATAGTAAAAGTTAGAAATGCAATTAATTTAAATGACCAAAATAAAATAGAAGATTCTTTGAATTATCTATTTACAAGTGAATTGAATTTAAATGATAAAGAATTAGAAGAATTATTTATTTTTCTTGTACAAAATATTGAGAAAATACTTGACATTGTAGTGTATAATGCAGAAATACTTGTTGTATTACATTCATTATGTTGCACAATAATAAAAACAAGTGTTTCACCATTTCTTGATTCAATTTATATCAATGCTTCCCCAAGAGATTTATTTCTCATTCACACATCAATGATTAATTATACAAATAACGTTGATACCTTACTTCATTCACTTACTTATCTTCCTTCTATTCTTGAAAGAATTCCTAAACAACGTTTAAAAAAGTCATTAGAAGACACTTATAAAAATATTGAACAAATCATGAGTCTTATTAATGAAACAAATGAAAAAAAGAATGAAGAGATAATTCATGATATTACTGAGTCGTTTATTAGAATTCTTCAACCATCTAAAGAAACATTATATATTATATTACTTCTTACTAAAAATCAAATAATAAATAATTCATTGATAACTAAAATCAGAACATTATGTCTTAGTTGTACTAACTTACCAAATATCATCCTTTCATTTAATTTTCAACAATTACTTACATTCATAGGACTTGAATTACCTATTCCACTTATTCTTAATACTTCAAAAATATATCATATGATTGAAGAAGCAATTAAACATTGTAATATATTTCCTCAACATTCAATTATCATTTTACAATACCTTATGAATTATAATCAAAATACTTTAGATGTCGATGTTGTTTCTATTCTACATAATTCAATAACATCTATCCAAACTGATGACATTTCACAACAAAGACAAGCAGCTCAATTATTTCAACATTATATTCTCTCTCATAGTTCAGAGTCTATTAAAAATTTAATTATAAAAGTATTTGATACTATTAAATATCGTCATTTATGGAGTTATATTCTTCACATCATTCGATTATTTATCTCCTTTTCCTTCAAAAACCCAAAATTACCTTGTTTTAATTGTCCATCATTAGTATATACTGAGATTGATGGAATTATCCATAAATTATTAAATAATAATGAGTATATGTCTTTAGACAAATTTGGGATTGTTGGGATTATTGATGAACTTGTAGATGTTGTAAGTTTTATTCATTTTATTTCGAGATATCCAATAATTCCATGTAACATAACAGATTATATCAATACACTCAATCAAATCTTATCAAATCTTCTTAATGTAAGATCATTAATGTTAAAGGGATTAACTCATGAAGACAAAGAACAATTAAAGAAAGCAAATGAAATTTGTAATATTACATCAGGAAATGAAAAGATGGAAATAGACATTGATGGAGGATTAGAACGTAATACAACACGAATAGAATTTGGAATATTTTCTTTACAAAAAACAATTAAATCATTACAATCAAAAATAAATTGAATATTCTTTTTTTTT
>NW_008576286.1:0-2568 GCF_000257125.1 Entamoeba nuttalli P19
GAAATAGAAAGAATAGAAATAATCAAAAAAGAAATTCAAAATATTTTTAGTGAAATAAAAGGAAAAGAAATGACAGAAAATGAAAAAAGACAACATTGGAGAAAAGTATTTGATATTGATAATAGAATTAAAGACATTTGTTATTCATTAGAAAAGAAAGTATTAGGATGGTTAAGAATTATATTTTATCCAAGAAATTATCATAGAACAAAATATTATGATAATCTATTATATTCAATAATAAAAAATATAACAAATAAAGAAATTATAGAAATTGATATTTTGTATTTACTTATTAGTCAAATTAATAAATTAAATCATGAAGAAATTGTAGAAAGTCTTAATTATATAATAGGAAATGAAATTAACCCATTAATCATGGAAATGTTAATTAATCAAATTAAAAATATTAAATTAGAAGAAACAATTGAAATAGAAAATAAAAGTATTTTATTAATTCTTGATAAACAATTACATTGTCTTCCATGGGAATCAATGCCTACATTTGATAATATTATGATTACAAGAATCCCAGCAATTGAACCATTTCTAAGTACAAAAATACAAGATATCAATGACACAATTCCAGGAATTTTATTTAATGGAAAAAGAGGATATTATATTCTTAATCCAACACATGATTTAACTAAAACACAAAATAAAATATTACCAATAATTAATGAATTGAAATGGAATGGAGTTTTTAATCAAATCCCAAAAGAGGATGATATTTTAAAAGGATTATATGAAAATGATATAATGTTATATTGTGGTCATGGAAGTGGAGAACAATTTATTCATGGAAAAAAAATTCAAACATTAAAGAAGTGTGGAATTGCACTTCTAATGGGATGTAACTCTGCTGAACTTCACCAACAAGGTGAATTTGAGCCATCTGGGTTAGTAATTGATTATCTTGAAGCAGGCTCTCCTCTTGTGTGTGGAAATTTATGGAGTGTTCCAGACAATGATTTAGATAATATTACAATTGAAATATTAAATTGGATAAAATCAAATTCATCACATCAACAATATTTAATGAATGTCCTTAATAAAGCTAAAACAAAATGTGTTTGTAGATATTTTATGGGTGCTTCAATAGTGTGTTATGGTATTTCTGTATTAAAGAGAAAGAATAAAGAATCAATTCTTATTAAAGATGACACACAACAACAATTATAAGAAATTATAAGAAATTATAAGAAAAATAAAAAAACTCCAAAAAAATAAATAATAAAAGAAGAAAAATGTCAATTCATTCCATAGATAAAATTAATAAAGTCATTTTAAGTAAAAACATTGATGAATATATTGATATAGTTGGTGGTGAAGTTAATGAGAATTTAGAAGAATTAAAAAAAATTGATAAAGAAATTGGAGAAAAAGAAATTGAATATCAAATTGAATGTTTAAAACTTGAACAAGAAAGTGAAAAAGACATTCAAGAAATACTTAAAATTCGAAGAGCAATTATTAATGGAACAAAACATCGAACAAATGATGGGATACAACAATGTGGAATTTCTAATTTTTGGATTGAAGTATTTAATGAAGTTGGATTAATGGGAAATTTAGAAGTGACTAAAGAAGAAATTGATATACTTCAATCATTAATTGACATTGAAAAACATATTAAAGAAATCAAACGAAATGAAGGAAAAGAAGAAGTTTATGTTAATATTCACTATAAATTTCTATTTAAAGAAAATGAATTTCTTTCTAATTCAATATTTGAATTTGAATTAGAACATTGTATTAATCGGTATGGTATTATTATTGAAGAAACTAGAAATTATATACCATTAAGTCATTTTAACTGGAAAAAACAAATTAAAGAGAAAAGAATGTTTGATCTTCTTGAAAATGGTGGAAAAAATCTTCATTGTTATTTACATGAAGCATTAAATAATATTGATTTTGGTGCAATTGATATGTTTTTTGGAATTAATACACAAAATCTTTTTCTTGACTCATTTAGTATAAGTGATGATGAAAATGATTGTAGTGATGATGATGGATGTGTTGATTATGCAACTCATTAATCATTAAATAAAAACTATTTAGTTAATATTTGAAGTATTTGACGTATTAATTGATTGGATTGTTCAATTCTTTCTTTTAATTGATTAATTTCTATTTGTTGTTCTTGTATCATTGTTTTCATTGTTTTATTTTCTTCTTTTAGTCTTTCAATATCCTTTTCTTTCTTGTCTTTTTCTTCTTCATTTCGAGTTGATGTTATGTCTGTCAATAACCTTTTTGTTTCTGTTAAATTTACTGGCATAACATTATTACTGTTTTCTATTTCTTCATTTTTATTATCCCTTGTTTGAAGAGTAGGTTGTGCTCTTTTTTTTGTCATTTCATTTGTCATTTCTGGTAGTATTTCTGTTCTTGCGTTAGGTATAATAATAGGTTGTTCTGATAAATATCTTCTTTCTTCCTTTATTGGATCTTTTATATTATTTATTGTTGGTGTTGGGTAAATTGGAAATATTGGTATTGAATAGATTGGGTTTGTTGTTGTTTTTAGTAGAATTGGAGTATTTGTTGGTATTATTGGTTTTT
>NW_008576287.1:0-1350 GCF_000257125.1 Entamoeba nuttalli P19
ATTAAAAAAATAAAAAAATGATATTCATAACTCATAACTTATAAAAGAAATGAAGTTAAATTGTATTTCATTTTCTATGAAATTATTTAACATTCACTTAATGTGATTTTTCTGTTTATCACTTTTGAAAACATGTTCATTCAATAAAATAACAAAATATTGAAAAGTTGAATATAATTTGATGATGAAACATAAAAGTTTGTTGATAATATTCAACAAATCATCTCATTCATTTATTCAACTTTTGTAAAGAGAATCAAAACTTAAATAATAATAAAAGAAAAGAAAGTTTAAGTGTATTTAAAATATTTTTATAATGAATTTTTAGTAGATAAGTGATATATTCTATCAAAATATGTATTATAACAATGAACATTAAGTTGTATGTATTTCTACTGAAAGAAGAAAAATCATCAAAAAATTTAGTTGCTATCATTAATGTTGAAATGTTATTAGATTATTCAATGAATGATTATAAATCTTTCATTAAATATTTTCCCAAGTTTGTATTTATTTTATGAAATAAAAATGATGTAACAAACGATATAGAGTGACTAAATAAATCTGATGATGATTTGTATTTAAAATACTTGATACATTAAAATGGAATATGGATTTATTAGTCATTTGTTTTCAAACAATGAAACATATATCTAATGATTGATTTATTCAATTCTACGTAATTTTTATAAAGAGAAAACCAAAATATGACGAATATATTAATTAGAATAAAGTGGACAAGCTAATCCAAATATTATTTTATTTGAAAATTATGTCTAATAAACAGTCAATAAATAATTTGATAAAGTATTTAAAAGCATACTTTCTACAAAGAGATCCAATGTCATAAATCAATTTTCCAATATATTCAATCAATATACCGTAGAATGCATTTTGGTTTCTTTGTGGAGGTTGATTAACTTCTTGTTTAGCAACACTTTCACTTAACTTCCCAATAAGAAAACAGAAAATGCATATTAGTATTATCAAAAACTTAATAACTGCATTAGCACCATCACTTGAACTAACATGAAGAAAATCGAAAATACCAATTAGTATAAGAGACATAATAATGACTATTACTTCACATAGAACTTTGATGATAAAATACATATACATTTGTTTATTGTAAGGTTTTTGTTTATATTCACACATCTCTTTATAAATGAAAATTATTGAAGTTCAAAAACTCAAATTATTAAATTCATTAAAAATTCACATAATACCGTGCAAACAATCATTGTTTTTATTTCAATTAAAAACTTCTAAATAATTTAACAAAAAAGCATAGTGTTATGTATTTGTAGCAAGTACTAAATTATTCTAAATGGCATAACTAACTATTTTTTT
>NW_008576288.1:0-2479 GCF_000257125.1 Entamoeba nuttalli P19
AAAAAAAAAATGAAAAAAATAACAAAACTAAGAATTGTTATTATTATGAAAATATCAATAAATCAAACTGCTAAACCTCTTACAGAAAAAAATTCCATTCAAAAATATCAATGGTTTGATGATTATATTTCTAATAATCGTGGAGGTTCATTTGGAATGACTGTAATTACTCTTAATGGTAGAGGACATTGTAATGAAGAAATTTCGTTAGAAGAATTACAATCAATGATGGGAACATTACAACCAAAAAATGATGATCCAGATGCAGATATATGGATTGATGTATATGGGAATAATGAAAAAGAATTAAAAACAATAGGAGAATTATTTGGAATTCATCCATTAACTATTGATGATTGGCTTTCAGATTCAACAAGAAGTAAATCAACAATTTTTGATACATATTATGAATTAAGTGATAAAGAATTATTTTATCAAACAGACTCTAATATATTAGACTATTCATCTATTAATATTACAATGAGAGACACATTTGTATTAACAGTTCATTCAAAACATTTACATGCAATAAAAAAAGTAAAAGATAAAATATCATTACATTATACAGAATCACTTCCAAGTGCACAATGGGTAATGTATGCATTATTAATGGATATTATTAAAGGATATAAATTAATAATGAAACATATTGAAGAAGATTTAGATACATTTGAAAAATTAGCAGAATTTATGATATCAACAGATCAAAATGCTATCTTAGCAAGATTAATGAGTATAAAGAAAAGAGCATCAAATCTCGATTATCAAATATCTCCTAAAAAAGCATTACTTCGTTATCTTATTAAAACTCCAACACAAAAAATTAGTAAAATGGTTAAAATTTATTTAAGAGATGTTCTTGAAGAAGCTGTTATTATTGTAAAAAGAGTTGATTTTGTAAATGATAAAATTGATGATGTAACTAATACTTTTTTATCTCGAATGACTTTAGACTCATATCGTGTAAATAGAGATCAAGAAGAATTAATGAAAAGATTTGCAATTATTACAACATTATTTACTCCATTAACATTTCTTTCTACATCATTTGGAATGAATGTTCTTGTTCCAGGTCAAGAATTAGATAATTATGGAATGTTTATTGGTCTTTATGTTATTGCAATAGCAGCAATGATAGGAGGTATTTCATATTTTAAATTAACTCATTGGATTTAATTTATTTCTTAATTATTAAAATTAACCTTCTAAAAATCAAAATTTAATTGATAAAAAAACAACAAAAGAGTTGAATTTAAGCAGTATCCATTTCAGTTCCTAAAGAAAAACGATGTCTTAAATCCATTTTTCTTAATAATCTATATTGTTCTCTTTTTGGTAAAACTTTAATAACTTCTCTCATTTTTTCTTTTAAACGTGGACGAATATCTTTTAATTTTGCCAATGCTTCTTTTTCTTCACTTATTTTTTGTGCACTCTTTGCTGCATCAACTTTATTATTACTTAATTTAGTCTTATCATTATTCATATCATTATCAATAGCAATTAATAATTGTCTTTCAAGTTCATCCATTTCAGTTAATTTTGTTTCTATTGTTTGAACAGTATTCTCTACACGAGTAAGACCAGTTTCTCCCATTCCACTTGATGTTCCTGATGCTGCATTTGCATCTTGGAATAATTCATATTCAAAATCATTCATTTCTATA
This sequence comes from Entamoeba nuttalli P19, assembly GCF_000257125.1. Lineage (NCBI taxonomy): Eukaryota > Evosea > Mastigamoebida > Endamoebidae > Entamoeba > Entamoeba nuttalli. Next base: position 1,668 of record NW_008576288.1, read on the forward strand.
TCAAAGTCTATTTCTTCATTAATATTATAACAATGTGCTATCGTTACGATTAATAACATGATTCCAATCATTTTCCTTAATATAACATTTCTTATTTTTCAGTTTTTTTCTTTTATCTTTTCTTTTATCTTCTCTTTTTTTTTTCTTTTGACTTTTCTCAATTAGTATTTTTATGTTATATATAACGTTAAATTTGAAAAATAAATAATTTAGAGAAATTCTTCTTGGTCAATAGCAAAATCAAATCTATGACGTAAGTCAAACCTTCGTGCTAATCTAATAGCCTCTCTTCTTGGGAGTGTTTTAATTATTTCTTCTTGTTTCTTTCGTAATTGAGGAATAAGAAGTTCTGCTTGTTCTGAAATTTGTTTTCCTTCATTTGCTTTTTGTTTAGCTATATCTGCCTCATCACCATTTCCTCGAGCACCAGCAGATTTTGGAATATTTTCATCACATTCAATTAATGCTACACGATCAACATTTTCTAATTGAACAAGTTCTTTTTCTATTTTCAAAACTGTTTCTTCTACACGTTTTAATCCTTCTTGTTTGATATCTCCATCTTCGTCTGCAACAGCTGAATAAATTGGTTTAAAGAAAAACCCAAGATCATATTCTTCTTCTTCCATTTCTTCATCAAAATACAAATCTGTATCATCACTTAATAGATTAAATTCATAATCATCATAATCAAAATTTATCCCATAACTAAAACCAATGAATAACAGAATTAATATCATTAACTTATTATTATTGAATTAAAGTAAAACACTATGACTTTTCTAGTTTTTCTTTTTATTTATTTCTTCTTT
>NW_008576289.1:0-23158 GCF_000257125.1 Entamoeba nuttalli P19
GATATTACAATCGAAGAATATATAAAAACAATTAGAATAAAAACATTCATTGCAATAATAAAAAATATTTTAAGATAAAAATCTATTAATAAAATAATACCTAATCTCTTGAGGAATCTTAGTTTCAAAATTTATATTGACAATATGAAAAAACAAATAATATTGATAAAAATGAAGAGAAAATTGAAAAGAAGAAAATAGAAGATCTAAAAAATTTACTTTAAAACAAATGTCTCAAGAAGAAAAAGTTATTATTGCACCCAACCAATACTCAATTTAATAGAATTATTAACTGGATTGACTAATAAAGTTGGAAATTGATTATCTATAACACAGTCATTAGTATTAAGAATTTGTTTTATTTAATAACATTAAAACCTAAAAAAATGGTTTATTCAAATTTTTGTTATTACTGAATAATTATATCCAATAATTAACTTCTTATGAATTAAATGAAGATGAACTTCATTTAACAATTGTTGTTTATTATTTACATTAATTAACTAAATAAATATAAAATATTTATAGAACTAAAAGGATATGAAACATTATTTCATTCTATTCAACAACTTCGAATTTATTTACACACAATATCTTAAAATGTGTCTCAAGGTCATTCCATTTATCTAAGATAAAGAGAATAAGATTAAAGAAACTGGTAATTGAATGTTTATGATTAGTGTTATTTTAATAAATGAACCATAAATGGATGAGAATAAAATTCTTCCCAAGACATTCTATCTTTTTCTTCATATACCATCAACTTCATAACTAATTCAATAATTCCAGAGTATCTACAATCATTTATAAACATGGCTGGAAATTGAACTTTCTTTTTTTCTTTCATTTGTTGAATAAACTCTGTTTTTGTTGTAGCAAATGGGAATCTACAAGTTGTTAGTCTATATAAGCAAACACCAATAGAATATAAATCACTTTTTGAAGAATATGTTGTTTGTTCAAACATTTGAGGAGCAGCAAATAATGGTGAAAATTTTATTGTATCCATTTCATCAGCTAGAGACCTTCCAAAACCAAAATCAGTAATTTTAAGTAATGGAAATGGTTGATGATGAATTAACAAGAAATTTTCTAATTTAATGTCTCTATGAATAAATCCTTTTTCATAATGTAAATATCGTTGACACAAAGCTATTTGTCTAAAAAGATCCATTACTAATTCTAATGACGGTAATTCACCTCTTGAAGCAAATTGCTGAATATAATTATCTAAATTTCCTCCATCACAATATTCCATTATTAAAAAGGAATTAGATAATGTTCTTGGTGAAACTAATCCTAAATCATAAGCAAATGAAAATTGTGAAGTACAAAATCCAATAAATTTCACTACATTAGGATGATTACATAATCTAAGTATTGTAGCTTCTCTTTGTAATGTAGAACTATTAATTCCATTAGACTCTTTAATTGCAACAATTTCATTATGAGAATTACTACATTTCATTACTATTCCAAATCCTCCATTTCCAATTGTTTCTATTGGTTTATAATCAGTAATTTCTGATTGTTCTCCTTGAATAAAATGAATTAAACGTTGTATTATTGGGTGTTGAACTATTTGTTGAATTGAAACTCCATTTTTTAATGAATTAATGATAATATGAGCGTCAGGAATTTTCCATATTAATTCTAAGTAATGAGTTATAACAATGTTAATATCACTTTTTTGGTTTATAATGTACGGAATAATAAAACATGAAGGTGAGACTAATAAACGAGGAAATGGTGATGCAGGATCTCTAGACAAAACAAAACTCTCTTCAGTGAAATATATTAATGTTTGAATAGACGATAAAGAACAATTAATATGTAATAAATCACCAGCTAAAAAATTCATTTGATCTTGAGTAATATGTTGTTTAAAAACATAAGAATGAATGGAAATTGGATATATTGGTTGTGTAAAAATCCATAACTGTTCTTGTTCTTCAAATTTACCAAATAAAATATTATATATTGGTAATATACAACCAATATTAAATGAATAAACCTTTTTTAATAATTGAATATAATTAGCAATTTCATGAATACAGTGTTTAGGTAAATTAATTTGAATTAATGCGATTTCTGTTTTATTTTTTAAAAGTGCACGATGCCATTCTAATTCTCCATCATCACCAAAATAGTCAATTAATGTTGGTTCATTTTCAACAAACATAAAAAAGTCTTTATATTCTAAATCCTTAATTTCAACCATATATTAATTCTTTCAAAGTTCTTTATAAAAAAAAACCCTTTAATAGCAATTTGTAATATTCGTTCAACTAAAAATAAATTTAAAAAAAAAATAATTAGGTTGTTATTTACCCACATATGTAAATCCAGAGAAATCAACTCCCCCATTTCTTGGAACATATTGTTTCTCTTCATCAATTGCTTCTTGAGTTTCTTCTAAAAATTCTTCAGAAATCATAGCGAGATCTTCTTTACTAGTAACATTAGGAATAAAAGGTGGTTTAATTTTTTTAGCTTTTACCATTTCAAAATCCATATTTTTAAAGAATGGATGTTTCATCATAATATCAGGATTAGTAAGTCTATCTTCAGGATCTTTTTGTAATAAAGCTGATATAAACTCTCTAATAGCTGGTGGTGTATTTTTTGGGAATCTAACATCATCACTAACAATTTTTTGATACATAGTTTGAACATCATTATCAAAGAAAGGTGGTAATCCTAATAACATTTCATATATTAAAGTACCATAACTCCACCAATCAACAGCAAAACCATATCCATTTCCTAATAAAATTTCTGGTGCAAGATATTCTGGAGTTCCACAAAATGTATTTGTTTGATCTTTTTCAGTTAAACCTTCTTTACATAATCCGAAATCAGTAATACAAACATGTCCTTCATCAGTTAATAAAATATTTTCTGGTTTTAAATCTCTATAGACAATTCCAGCATCATGTAAATATTTAAGTCCAATTAATAATTCTGCAGCATAAAATCTAGTTCTTTCAATAGAAAATCTATGTTCTCTTTGTAAATGAGCAAATAATTCACCTCCATTAACATAATCTAAAATAAAATAAAGTTTATCAGGTGTTTGGAATGAATAATGCATTTGCATTAAAAATGGATTTTTTGATTTAGAAAGTACATTCTTTTCAGCCATTGTATGTTCAATTTCATTATTATCAATAATATGTGTTTTATTTAATATTTTCATTGCATAAATTTGACCTGTTGCTTTTTCTTTAACTTGCATAACTTTACCAAATGATCCTTTTCCAATTAATGATAACATTTCAAAATCATCTACTCCTACTTTATGTGGTTCACTTGATTGTGAATTTGTATTTCCATCTCCTAAGTTTTGAGTTAAATTATTATTAGAATTACTTTGAATTCCTTCTTGACTTGATTGTAATGAACTTCCAGACATAGCTGATAAATTTTTATTTCTAACAAATCGAGAAACAGCTTGAATCCATGAATCTCTTTCAGCTTTTGATTCTGCAGCCATAAAAAATGTTCTGTTTGGTGTTACAATTCCAAAACAATTTTTTTTCTTTTCATCTTCTAATAAAACATCTGACGCTGAATTAACATCAACACATCCTTTAGAATTTACATCTTTTTTATCTTTAAAATAAAATATCATTCCTGTTGGCGTTAACACACACCATCTCTTTTTCCATGACTTCCAACTTCCTCCTTGTTTAACAAGAAATCCTGATTTTACACTGTCCATCTTTCCCAAATTTTAATTTTTTTTAGTTCTTCATTTTAAAAGTTATATTCCTTTCTTCTTATTTTTCAGTTCTTATCATATTCCAAGAACTTTTCTGTTATTTTTCTTTTTTAAAATGTTCATTTCACATTTTTACTTTTTCACCTTTTTCAATTATATACCATTATTGATAAATTTATATGAAAATACTTCAAAATTAAAATGATGTGGAAACAATTTGTATGAATTAGTCATAAGAAAAAGTATTAGAACTTACAGCTAATAATAATCAATTTTAAAGTTCTTATGAAGTTTTATGAATTAAACAGAAAATGTGATATACAACAAAAAACTGCAATAAGGGAAAAAAAAAGAAAAAAAAAACGAAACTATTATTTATAATAAATATGAATAATGATGAAGTACTTCTAGAAAGTGATGGTGTTATTATTAAACAATCTGATTATAATAGATTAGAAGAAGATCATATGCTTAATGATGTAATTGTTAATGCATATTTAGGTGAATTAGAAAAGCAATTTATTAGTTGTCATTTTAAAGTCTTTAATACTTTCTTTAGTGCTAAAATTCATTCTATTTGTAATGTAAATGATGATGACCTAAGAGAACAACGATATAATCAATTAGTAAATTGGTTAAAAAATGATGAAAATTTAACAGATTTACGATTTTTATTATTTCCATGTCATTATGAATCACATTGGTTTACTATAATTGTTTGTAATAAAACTCAAAAGTCTCAACCACAAGAAGATTGGGAAAGAATTAATTCAGATGAAGAAGGAGCTGTTTTTGAAATTGAAATTGGAAAAGAAAAAAGTTATTGTGAACATTATAAAAAAAGTGATATTGGAACAGAGCTTCAAGACCCTCTTTCTCAAACACTTTTAGATTCTCCATTTAAAAAACAAACAACACTAAGTTTAAATAGTGAAATTAATACGTCACCCAATTTATTTTTCTCCTCACAAAATAGTACTGAATTAAAAAAAAATTTAAGTCAATTAAGAGATGCTTCAATTTCTATTGAACCATGTTGTGAAGATTATATTGATTCACCATGTATTCTTGTAATAGATTCTTTAAAAAGTATTTCTCAAACAAATGAATTAACAAATAATATTTTAGAATTTATTAGATGGGAATATAAAAGAAAAGAAAAAGAAAAGAAATGGGATGAAGAATGGGAACAACATAAAAGAATTCTTTCACTTGATGTACCTCAACAAAGTAATGGTGTTGATTGTGGTGTATTTATGTTATATTTCATTCGTAAATTTATGGAATATACTCCATCAGATGGAACAAAATTTAAACAAATAGTAGATGATATGGATCCAAAGAAAGAACGGTTATATATTAAAAATGTAATTCGAGAATTAATTAATAGAAAAACAAATAAAGTAATGTTAGATTGAATTTAATTTGTGAATTAATAAATAATAGTTTTTTATTAATTTATTATAGTTTAAAATAAAAAAAAAATTAAAATTATTGTCAAAACTAAAAAAATTAAATTTTGATATTTTAAGAGTTCTTGTTTAAATTGCATTGTGAATATCTTTCCTCTTTTCTTTTAATTCCATAAATTTGGTGTTTGAGCTTCAATAAAAATTATACAACCATTCATTAAACCTAATGAACATTGTAATGGATTTTTCTTTGATACTGCAAAAGAAACAACGTCAGAAGAAGTAACACGAATAGTTTTGAATATTTCAGAATAAATAATACATTTAACTACACTGAAATCTTTACTTTTAATAAAAATTAAACGAGTATTTGAACAAATAATAATAAAACTATCATCATGTGAAAATTTTGAATCAATCAAACATTCATCTGGAAGTAAATCATTAAATTGATATAATATTTTACTTTCTGTTATTTCAATAATAAGTACACTGTTTTTAGTTGTAATAAGAATAATTGGTTGTGAACAACTTCCATCATAATTAATAACATTTAATGAACTATAATCAATTGATATTGATTGTCCAAATTGATTATTAGCAATTGGTGTATAATTTCCTTGATTAAAAACATCAAGAGTAAGTAAATAAGTACTTTTTAATAATATTTTTTTAACTGAACATTGATGAGAATATAGTTTATTTACTGTTGTTTTTTCAACATTATATAATACTACATCCCCATTACTTAATCCAACACAAAAGATTGAATTGTCTGTTTTACAAAAATCAGTACAAACAACTAAATCTAAAGCAGAACTTTTAGAAGAATATATTGTCATTAAATTCTTTTTAGATTTTAAATGATATAAGTACAGTTCATGTCCAGTTCCAAATAGTCCATAAAAACTATTATCAGAAATTGACCCACTAATTACACATCCTGGTTTTAATAAAAATGAACGTATTTGAACTACTTCTGGTACAATAGAATTAATATTTTGATTAGGCCATAAAGTAAAAGTTAATAGTCCATTTTGATCAATAGAAAATATTCCTTTATTAAGTTCAGAATGCATTAAAAATTGAATTGGACTTTTATTTTCATTTACTTTAGCTAGTCTATAAAGAGTTTTAGTTTTATTATTTTCTAAAGCAATATTTTCTTTTTTATTTTCTATTCTTTTATGTTTTTCAACTAATTCATCAAGTTTAACATCTAATTGTTCAATTCTTTTTTGACATTCTTCTTTTTGAAAAGTTAATTCTTTCATTTCAAAGATATTTTGACATAAACCTATTTTTTTCTCAATAAGACAAAGTTTTTTTCTTAATTCATTTTGTTGATTAATCATATTTTTATGTTCATTGACATTAACTGTTTCTTCTATATCCATTTTTCCATTTTCTTCTTCATGAATTTCTGTTTTTTCATTTAAAAATTCATAATTAGAAGGTAAATATTTTCTAAATTGATTTAATATTTGAATAGAACCATTTTCTCCACAAACAAGAGTTGAATTGTCATTATTTAATGTATATCTAGTAAATACTTTTCCTTGTGTTGGTCTTAAAGAAAGGTCCTGACAAATTTCTTTTTCAAAATGTTTTAAAATAATAAAATTATTTCCTTCTAATCCGCAGAAAATAAAATTATGATTTGGTTTAATATAAATAATTTTATTTGGAATAGAATATTCAAAAATATCTCTTGTTTCAATATTTACTTCTATTAAATCATATAAACTCCATATTAATATTCCTTTGTCTGTAGCACATAAATCTACATCTTCAATAAAGTCACAATCATTATATTTAATTAAACATTTCATTTTTTCACTAACATTTCCATTATTTAATTCTTTTGATATAAATCGATGAATTTCTTTATTTTCTTCTATTTGAATAATATTAAAATTCATATTTTCATCAATAATATATATTTTATTTCCATGTACATGTAATTTATGTAATGCTTGTTTTCCTATTTTTTGAACAAATGCTTGGCTTAATGTAGGAAAATCATAAATAACAAGAACACCTTCATTTGTTATAATATATAATTGTTTTTCATCAATACAACAACATGTAGCTTTTCCAATATCTTGAAAACTATTTTGACTAAAACTACCTAAGAAATCAACTTTTTCATCTTCTATAATATAAAACTCTAAAACACTTTCATTATAAATAATAAATCCATTAGTTCCATTTGTACAATAATGTGCATTTAATAAATTAATTGATGAATGATCTAAAGAAAATGCTGATGAAATTTTCTTTTTTTTAGAATTAACTAAAATAGCTTGTTTATTAATAAAGAATATTAACATATTTCCATTATTTAATAAAAGTTCTTTTACTATTTCTGAATGACTATCTTTCATATCCCAAATATCAAATGATGTTATTAATTTTCCAGAACCATTCATAGTATCATTTTTTGTATTCATTGGTTCTACACGAACTTTTAATTTTTCTTGTGTATTCATTGGAATTTCTGAAAAGAAATGTTTAACTGAAAGAAGTGTATTTCTTTCATTGTTAATAAGAATTCGTTGAAGTAAAGATGTTTCATTAGGAACTAAATAAAGACCCCTATTCATTGAAGAATGTTCTTCAATCATTCTATCTAATTCATTTGATACTGCTTGTTTACGATATTCTTCTGTTGATGAATAAATTGATGCAGGAGGATATTGATTAAAACTTTTTAACTGAGCAAGTGTATTTATTTCAGTTAATGAATTAAATAATTTAAATTGATTTTGAAGATATGAAAGAGCAGAAGATGGTTTATTTTCTAATAACCAAAGAAAGAAATTTTTTCTAATACAATAAAGAATTCCTAACGTATCAGATGAATTTTGATCAGTAAATGATAATAAATATTCTTCTGCTTGTTCAAATTCTGCAATAACTACTAAATGAATGAAATATAATTTATCAAAATAAACTTGTGTTTCTTGTTCAAATATATGTTTTGAACGATTCCATTGATGTTCTTTGAGATATTGCCAAATTAGAAAGTTAATAGAAGCAGTGTTTGTGTCCATTTTAGGGAGTAATTTTTAAGTTGACTTTTTTTCTTTTTTATTTTAATTTTTTTTTAAGTTCTTTTTACTATTTTTAAAAGTATTATTTTTTATTGATATAAATAACAAAAATTTTTATTCAATAATATTTAACCCTTAAAATTCCATAATTTTTAAATATACTTTAATTATATTACAGTTTATAAAAAGAAAATTTAATTAAAATGAAGTGATGACTTCCATGTTAGACACTGACTTCTGAGGATAACATTTGTATTTGTCTGATCTCTTTTCTTTTAAATAAAAAATTAAAAAAAAGAATTAATGAAGGTGATAAATTTATTTTTGAAACCATTGTTTAACTGATGAAAAAAAAGGAATTGACTCTGTTGATGGTTTTATTTCAAGTAATTTTCTTCTAAAAAGTTCACTTTTAATTGGGTCAATTGGTTGTAATATAAATTGTTGGTTTAACTCTTCATGTCTTTCCCAACAAATAACATTAGTTTCAGATTTGTCACAACCACCTTTAATATCAAGAGCAAGATTAGCATGAGAACAAATGATAATATATACACCTTTACCAAATGTTTCAATAAACCAATGATTAGTTTCATCATTAGGATTAGCATTTGTTTGACAAACATTAACACCAAAATAATTTTTACCATCTTCCCTACCTAAAAACTTACCACTATGAACAGCACGAATTAAAACACAACAAGTATGTCCAGGTTCTTTACATTTAATTAATTGAAACATTTGATTTTCTTGATCATTAGAATAAAAAGTTAAAGCATTAACTCCATCATAGTTTTGACCACCAGCAATATCTATTCTCAATTTTGGTGCACATCGTGGAATAATCTCATAAATTTCAGTACTAATTATTCCAAAACAAATACTTGTTTTTTCTTTTTCTAATTGATATAAAATGTTTAATTCATTTTCAATTATTTCTAATTCATTTTCAAAATCATTTATATCACTTGATTGTTCATATTCATTATCATCTTTAGGTAATGTTTTTATTTTTAATTCTAATAAATCAATTCTTCTTTTAAAATCATTAACTTCTTCTTTAACAGTTCCAGTGTTATTAAGAATTTTAATGTCAAAAATTAAATTATTAATTTCTTGAACTCTTTGTGTTACTCGTCTCAAATAGTTTCCATCCATAAAATTCTTTTTTAGTTCTTTTCTATTTGATTAATAATTTGAAACAAGTTTTACTTTTTATTAAATTATCAACCAAATGATAAAGAAAAATATCCTTCTCTTTTCTATCTAATGAATCTAATGATTTTCGTTCAAATGCTCTGATAATGTTCTATTTCTTATTTTATTTAATTTTTAATTAACAAAATACAAAAGAAGGATAAAAGAACTTAAATTAGTGTTTTATACTACTGTTTGTATGAGTGAAACCCCGAGACGTAGGTTCTCTTTTTTTACAAAAGCATCAAACGATAAAAAAAAGAGGGCATCAACCCATTCATTTTTTAGAAAAGAATCACCAAACATTTCTTCCGTAACTCGTTCTGAACCAAGTACTCCTATTTCTTGCTCAATTCCTACTACTCAACAACGTCCATTAAATCAAATTCATCCTTCTCTTTCTTCAGAACATTTAGTTAAACAACCTGGTTCTTTAAAAGTAGAATTGGATTTAGATAGTAGAAAGTCATCAGAAACAATGCCAACTTCAGAAACAAATTCTCTTACAGAAAGTAAAATTTATAAAGGAACAAAAGAAGTTAAATCAATTCAAAAGTTTTTTGGTGGAAGTAAATCATCAGAACTAAAAGAAAAAGAAAGTTCTAAAACAGTACAATTATCTAAAATAAGTAGAAGGTCTTTTATTAATCTTAATAAATATACTAAAATCTCTTCTTTTGAAAAAGAAGATAATCAATTAATAAGTAATATTCAAGATACTTTGGGTATAGGATTTATTGAAAATGAACAAAATTTATCTTATGAAAAAGAAATTGAAATTATATTTTCAAATCAAAGTATTCCTATTTATTCTTCTTTAATTCCTAATCTTGTTTATCCAAATAAAAGATTAATTAAAACACAGTCTGCTTTTAAAGTTTTTATAGATTCATCTATTCAACATAAACATAAAACTTATGATTGTTGGTCTAGTTTATTATTACCTGAAGAATTATGGACAGATAATGTTTATCATCCATTTAATATTATTAATGAAGATTTATCTCCTAATTATCATATTGAATTAAATAGTAATTCTATTTCAAATAAAACTGATTTAAATCAATATGAAATAATTAATATTGATGATAATTATAAATTCTTCAAAGAATTATTTTTTAGTAAATGTTTGTTTTCTAATTTCTTTTTATTGAATAATTTGGAATAAAAAGAAAATATTTATTTTTTAGCACAAACTCAGTTTTATGTTTTTCGTGATAATGTAACTATTTTATGTTATCAAAGACTTTTGTTTCTTCAATTTATCATCGTTTTTAATAATAAAGGAATTCATAGAGTATTATTAACTAATGATGATGAATGTTCTAAATGGTGGCAAACTGTTAATGGATTTAAAGAAAAACCAATTAAAGTAAAACCAAAAATAAAGTTTCAAGAAGAACTTTTACTTTTTGAATCTAAATTAGTTGTGACTCAATATAAATTTGGGGTTATCTATATGAAAAATAATCAAAGAAGTGAAGAAGAAGCATACGAAAATAATGAATGTTCACCATCATTTTGGAAATTTATGAATTTAATTGGAACCAAAAAACCATTAAAAGGATGGCAAAATTTCAGTGGAGGACTTGATACTATTAATGGTAAAACAGGTGAGTTTATGTATTACCAATACTATGATAAATTTAATTTTGAAATTGTATATCATGTTGCCCCATTACTTCCTTATTACAATGGAGAAGAACAACTTGAAAGAAAAAGGTTTATTGGAAATGATATTGTTGTTATTATATTTAAAGAACAAAATGATGAACATGACTGCTTTGATCCACGAGTTATTAGTTCAAATTTTAATCACATATTTATTGTAATCACACCAGAAAGGAATGATTCATTAAATGAAAGATATAAAATTAATGTTGTGTGTAAGTCATGCATTAAACCATTTCCTCCTTTTATTGAAGATAAATGGTATTGTCATTCTATTGACTTCTCTGATTTCTTTATCAGAAAATTAATAAATGGAGATAGAACTGCTATTAACTGTAGTCCATTTATTGAAAGAATGATTCATTCAAATGAGAGATTACTGAAACACATTGTGACATCTTCCTTATAACTCTTGTTTAAAATTAAATTGAATTAATTTATTTGTAAGAAGTTGTTAATTAGTAATTGTTATATTACTGTAAATTCTAGAAGTATCTATTAAAGATGAATGAATAAGTACTTTGTTAATATTTGATACTGATGTTAACATACAATTACTTGAGTTGATAATACATAATAAATCAAAGTCTTCTGGTAATTTCATAAATAATTGAGCTTTACAATTTTCTATAATAATTTGATTTAAAGAAGGTTCATCTGATAAATTTAAAGTTTCAATTCTATTATATAAATCATTTAAATGAATTTTTATTAAAGAAAATGGAAGAAGAATATTTTTATGACAGAGAGAATATATTTTTAATGAAGTTAATGAATTGAATTGAATTAAATTGATTCTTGAAGTAGAAGAACAGTTAATAATTAATTTTTTAATTCTAAGTTTTTTTGGTAAAAGTAATTCATCACATTTTAATTCTTGAAGTTTTAATGGGAATAATTGATTATTATATGAAATACATGATGGATATTTTCTAATAATATTTATCTTAGTTAAATGTTGTAATGACTTTAAACTTGTAAATTCAATGTCATAACATTGAATCTTTAATTCTTTAAGTAATGAACATTTTATTAAATTAAAACAATTTGATGTTTCTTCATCTTCACATTTTAATGGAATTGTTATATCTTCTAAGAATAAAGATGTTAAAGTTGAAGGTATATTAATATTTTTGTATAATCTAAGTGTTAATGAATTTAGTGTTTGTGGAAACACTAATTGATTATATGACATTGTTTTAAAAGAGAGTATATTATTTGGAAGATTAGATATATCACAATAATCACTTGATATAGAAGTTAATTGAGTAAAATTTTGAATATAAGAGGGAATTGTTTTAAAAGATAAATTAGAAGGAAAGTATAATGCATTGAATTGTGTAGTTAAATTTCTTGATTTATTTATAACTTTTAAATTTTTTCCATGATAAGTGAATAACTGAAAATTTGTATCACCACCAGAGAATACTCTTTTATAAAAAAATACATGAGGTAATCTTCGAAGAATTGATTTTGAAAGATTGTTATCTTCATCACTTATAATATCAAAAATAATCTTTTCAATATCACAATCTTTTAATCTATCATATATTTTTTGAGCAGAAAAGCCAACTGATTTATATCGAAAAAATGAATATCGTTTAAGGTGATCAAGAATAAACATTGCCTCATCTGTATTATTTATATCAACAATATAAATTCGTTTTAATTGATGATATGGTCTTAAATCTATAAACTCGTTATAACCTATAATTATTTTTATTGAAACTATATTATCATATTGTTTTAATTGAATAATCTGTGGAACAGTTATTCTTTCAATTCCTAATTGTTGAATATTTTTATTAATTATTGAAACATATAATACATTGGGAACAGTTATACTTTCAATGTTTGGGATAATATTGAGTATTTTATTAACTTTTCTATTCATTTTAAAAACTTGATAAAGTTTTTTACTTAATTTTATTCCATAAGGAAATTGTTTTATAATATGTAATGTGTCTTGACATTTTGAATTAATAAAAGAAAATTGAAGGAAGTCAACATAATCAGAAAAATATAATAAAACATTTGCTAAATAAACCTTTTCAAGAATTGTCATCTTTTCTTCTTGTACTTTTTAAGTTCCTTCTGAAAAAAACAAAAAAGAAAAAAGTTAATTTAACTTCACTTATTCTAAGTAATATCTACTTAATTATTACTCAACTATTCTCTTAAGAACAAATGCCATATTCTCTGCTAAATTCTTCATTGTATTTTTAGCTTCACCATCTTTTTCTACTTCATGTTGATCAGCAACGTTTGGATTATATCCATCATTCCAATAAGTTGATCCAATAGTAATCATACCATTGATTCCAAACCAATGGTTGATAGTATCATAGACATGAATAGCTCCTCCTCTTCTTGCCATAACAACTGCTGCTCCTACTTTTCTGTTCAATGCTCTACTTTTAACAGACAATGGTACGGTTCTATCAATAAATGTCTTAACAACACCAGGCACATCAGCATAATACGTTGGGCTTCCAATAATAATTCCATCTGCAGCAATTATTTTTTCAAGTAGTTCATCCATCACAGGATCCTGTTGCCAACACTTTCCAGTTTTCATACAACCCCAACAAGATTTACAAGTTTTAATATCTTTCCTTCCAAGTTGATAAATTTCAGTATTAATTCCTTCCTTTTCTAGTCCTTCTTTTACCCAACTTAACATAGTAAAAGTATTACCATTTTCTCTTGGGCTACCGTTAATCAATAATACCTTAAGTTGTTTTGTCATTCTTTTAATGTTTTACTAATTGAAAGATCAGATTCTTAAATGCTTTTCTTTGTTCAAAACTTCATAAAAAACCGAAAAAAACTTCAAAAACACCGAAAAATTTTTTTCGTTTAGTTATAAGCTATTTTTAGAAATTTGTTTTTTATTTATGTTATTTATTCCAAAATTAAATAAAAATTTTTTTCAATTAGAAAATAAAAAATAAAAATAAAAAAGAACTTAAAAATTTTATATTATTTTTTACCATGAAAGCTATTTTATTTGTTATGATTTTTGCTGTATGTTTTGCTGCTGTTAAAACACCTACAACAACTCCAGTTGTTCAATCAAAGAAAACACAAACACCATTAAAAGAAGTAAAACCATTGAATGGAACAAAACCATTGAATACAACACAGCCATTGACTATTAAAAAACCAATGAATGAAACAAAACCAGCAAATATTACAACTCCAGTTCTTAACAATGAAAAGAAAGAATTAAACGTTACTAAACCAGAAAAGAAGAAACAAAATAAAAAGGAAGTTAAAACAAATAAAAAACAAAACAAGAAAGTACCAACCAATAAACATAAAAAACTTGTTAAAAAATACCAAAAGCAATTAGCACTTACATTACAAAAGATGAGTTTAGAAGATAAACCATCTCATAATCGTTTATGGAAAGTAGAAAAGAAATTTTTTAAACTTCACAAACAAGCACATAATGTAATGGATAAGTTTGGTGATCTTAAACATTCATATGATATGATTTAAACATAATTTAATTCTTTTTTCTTAATATATATAAGAAAATTAATTTAAAATAAAAAAAAATGAATTATTGTGGAATATTCATAATATATGGTCCTTTAAAATCTAAAGGTGTAAATTTATTAATTTGCACTTCTTTTTCTAAAGCAGAATAGTTATACCCACCATTCTTTTCATCTAAGAATGATGTTTTATCGAATGTTATATTAAATGAACTAAAGGCAATTGTATCATCCCCATAATTCAAAAATCTTGAGTTACCAAATTTAAAGACATCATAAGGAATAAAATAATATCCACAATATTTAGTATTCTCTACTGATACTACTGGAACAAATAACTTCTCTAATTCTTGATATGTTGTTGGATCAGTAATAATTTCTTCTACTGTATTTGATCCATCTTCCCATACCATAAGATAGAATTTTGCTTGACCTTCTTCTGAATTAGTATATCTTATTTTTACCATTGGAGCAGATGTATAAATCACTTGAACATTCTTTTCTGATTGTAAAGCAAATCGTAATTCTTTTCCTTTATTCTCTTCCCTTGCACAATAATCGAATCCAAGTGCTGTAGCATATTCCATATTCTTTGCCATTTCAGAACATTTTAAGATAGTACCATCATTATATCGTTGTAATTGAACAATTCTATAAAATCCATTAGCACATTCAGTTGCGTTCATTGATTGTTTAAAACATTCATAATCAATTGGAATCCAATTTTGATAGGTTCCAAAGTTAGGACAAAGAGCATCTTCTTGGACAGTCGAATGATTAGACATCCAATACCCAGCACTATGTCCAGTAAATCCCCAACTATTCTTTACAATAAACCCACCTTTAGAATATTCATTTATCTTACGGTGTTGAGCATTTCTATTAATTCTAAAGTCATCATTCCATCCAACAATCAACATAGAATGAACTCCTGAAATATATGACTTTCCAGTAATATCAAACACACCATTATTATCAAATGATGATATTTCTATTTCATAACAATAATCACCTTCACATGGAATTCTTTTATTAACACAGTCTGCATTCTTTGTTTGATCACTAAGTCTTGAACATTTTGTTCTAAAAACTTTATTGTAAAGTCCATGTGTCCATGTAACAGGTAATTTAGTATTAACAAGTAAATTTTTTACATCTGAAATAGAATATACAGTAGTAATATTATTAACAGTAAATTGTACTGGGTTTGACTCTAATGTCTTATTTAATTCTGGACAAATATTCCATTGATCTTCTGTTGGTTTATATGGACATGCATTTTCTGGTACTGCCCATTTATTGTTTACATCTTTAAAATAATACAACCACTCAGGAAGTCCATCAGAGGCATTATGAGAACGTTGTCCATTTGTACAATAAGGACTTGGATTAGGTACAGAACATGTATCAATCATCTTAATTCCAAAAACTTGTTCACTAAAAGAAACATATGAAGTTAAAGAATGACCATGATTCTTTTTAGCCTCAGAATTATAAGCAGACTCTAAGAAACCAGAAGTAGCAAAAGACCAACAGGTTGAACGAGACCCTTGGTCTTTGGCTGGGGTTAAAGCTTCCCATGGAATAATAAATTTGACTGGGAGTTGACTGACAGTGTTATATGTTGGTTGTTCAAGGTCTTCCTATGTCATTGTTAATTATATTAAATGAGATGAAATAAACGGACAAACAATACGAGTATTAAGATGAACAAAAATTCCTACATAAACACACAATGAAGCTACTACCAAAGTTACCAATGATACAAAAAGAAGAATAAAAAATAGAAAATCCTTTCCTTGACGAGGAAACAAGATATTACTTTGCATCATTTTGTAGGAAAATACTAAGAGATCTAAGATGAATGATTTGGATGAGAATTAAATAATAAATTAATAATAAAATATAGTTTTTAAAACAAAAAAATTAAAAAAAGAAACTGAAGAAGAAATAAGAAGTATTGAAATGGAAGAAGACTCAAAGGAAAAAGAACAACTTAAATTTCCTAACTTTCTTCAAAGATACACTACTCAGTATTATGTCCCTAATATTGATGATCACCAATACTATGACCAATATATGTTTGACCATTCTAATGGATTAGTTATTATGGGTATTGCTCAATGTCATCCTGCATGTAAAGCAAAAGAAATATCTATTCAAATTGTTGTTGACCAAGGGAATAATAGACCTGTTAAAGGAAAACATAAAACCAATGCAATTAAACTTAAATCAAAAACAGTTATTGTCAAAATTACTGCTGATGGTGTTGAATATCCAATTTATGCAGGATGTAGTGGTAAATTGATTGAACTTAATGAAGAGCTTCTTAAGAATCCATCATTAATCAAAAATGACTCTGAAGGAAAAGGGTTTATTGCTATTATTCAAAGATCTACTACTGGTAAAGTTGATGAAATCAAAGCAATGAATTTAAAAGATTATTGCATGTTAAGAAATATAGAAGTACCAAAATATATTCCACTACCAGTTGCTAATGAGGAGTATGATATTGATGATTATAGTTAATGTCATACTTATTCTGATTGATTGAATTTATTTTGTATCTAATAAATTCTAAATAAGTTTTTAAAAAGGTTCATTCTTTTTTTTGTTAGGTATTATAGTATGTCATTGGAATATTATTTATATTAACTACTTATTGGTTAAATACAATTGTGTTTAATTCTTTGTAATATTATTGTTTAAAAGATGTTTATTTATTTTGTTAATTGAACTAATTCTGGTGGATTGTATTTATAATAAACCATAAAAAGGTTTCAAAATAACTATTTATTATTGTTAAGCACATTCTTTGCTTTAATTTTAAAATCATTAGAAAGAAATACAGTTCATTTTAATAAATTTTCATATACCTCTTTTTTCTGCTATTATAATGAATGATTTATCTATATAAATTTAATTAAATAATATTAAACAAACGTAAGACATCATCACTACTTAAATCAATACTATGTTTTCTCGTTTCATTTATTTTATTTTCACTAACTAAATATTGTTTAAAATCAACTCTTTTCTTTTGTTTTAAACATTCTATTAACCAATCCTTGTTAATAATAGGAACATTCTTAGTAGATGCCCACAGAATTAATTCTTTTGGAATACTTCCTTTGATATGAACTATAGTATTAATTAATGGTGTTAGTTGAATTTTGAAAGTAGCTCCATTAACAATACATTCATTTTTTAAATTAAAGTCTACTTCTCCATCGCAATAAATGCAATCACCACTAAAAATTTTTTGTGTTGTGCATTGATTTCTTGATGACTGGAATGGATTTCCAACTACAAACTTAGAGAGTTTTTGAATAGAATGGAATTGTTGAATCAACTTATTGTCATATTGAAAATTTATTTTTTTCTTTTCTTGCTTTTGCTCTGGTTCTTTTTTTTGTTGTTGTTCTTCTTCAAATAGTTCTAAAACTTTATCTATTTCAATATCCTCATCATCACTACGATTATTCACTGGAGATTTATCAATGTCTATGAGTTGTGTGTCTGAATTTACTGAGTTCATTTGAGTGAATTGAGTTTTAAAGAGAGAAGGTGAAGAAGTATTTGTTTTAGTTATGAATGATGGTTTGTCTACAACAAGGGTGACAGGAATTGAAGCTTTAGGAATATTAACGCAATGTAAAAAATTTTGTTTAGTAATAATATTATGTGAGTGTTGTTGAAGGTTGGTATTTCTGACAGTTGTGTATTTTTTTTGAGTTACTATGTTAGGCAAGGAAGTAGGTTTAGGAGAAGGTACTGAAGGTGTCTTTTTGTTAAAAGGAATAATGGAAGATGATTTTGGTTTGGTGTTCGTTGAAATTCGTTGTATTCTTCTACACTTTGAAGGATTATCAATTCTTCGTTGTTTCATAGTAGCGAAGTCAACAAACCGTTCTTCATCTATTTCTATAACTTTAAGGTGTTTAGCATAAGATTCCTCAATTAATTTATTTTGTTTATCTTCATAATTTATCCATCCTTTATCACTATACCATTGCCATTGTGCATTAGGGTCTATGACTATAACATCTTCTTCAACTGGTACACTTTTGAGAATCTTATTAGTGAAGTGAAGGGAAGACATTTTGATTGGTTTTAGTCATTCAGATCCTTTTTTTAATCTGCTTTAAATGATTAAGTTATAATAAATAGTATTTGTAGAAAAGAAAAAAACTAAAATGAAAAGAAAGTCTATATTAAAGAAACAATAAAAAATGAATAATACAACTACTTAGAGTCAGGAACAATGATGTTGTTAATTACTCTTTGAACAATGTCATAAGGCTTAAAACTGAATTGAATTTTTTGAAGACTATGTAATAAAGTAATAATACTTCCAATAGCACGTAATTTTGAGAAGTTAAATAAATCAAGTTCATCAATTTTATTTGGAATGCAATTGATATTCACAATGTCATGCATCCAAATAGTCATTATAGGAATGCCTTCTTTATCAGTACATATAGATCTATAATTTTTATAATTATTTCCTATTTCAAATAATATTTGAAGCTTCTTATAAAGTTGTAATTTACTCTTTTTAACTTTAGACCAGACGTCAGGGTGTTTAATAGATATTGTTGTTAAAGTAGAATAAATCAAGTAACATGTGTTATATCCTTTCATTTCATAGCAAGAATTAGCTACTTTAATAAAATATTCACAGATCTTATGGTTTTTAAGAATATCCATGGCTTTAAGAGCTAAAAACTCTATTTTTTGACAAGACTTTATATAAGCTTCTAATGTATTATTCTTTCTAGATAAATAGAAATCATGACAATGAATTTTTTGAAATTCTGTTAAATCAAATAAAACTAGTTGTTCAGCAAGAAATACTGGGTTTAGTTGAATTAAATTAACAACTTTAGTTTTTTGATCTTTTGAATAAATTGGGTCTATAGTAAAGGTTTCTAATAATATTTTTATTTGTTGTTCATCTCTAGTTTCTTCTGTTACTATACTAAATAAAACATCACGAGCAACACTTTTCATATATGGAGCAACTTCAACCTCAGTATTTTCATCATGTTTGTGATCATAATTCTTTAAGAAATTAAGAAACTTGTTTTTGAAAATAACAGTTAACTGTTCACTTTGAAGTAATGGAGATGAGTTTAATTCTTTAAAAAATTCTGGTTCAACTTCACAAATCATTGTAGCCATTATATCAAGCCATGACAATATTAGTCTTTCTAGTCTTACATATTTCCAACTTAAAAAAGCTTTCATTTCATCATCTTCAGGGTGTTCTTGATTAAAAATATTATAATAGTTCATTATTGTGGCATAAACATCTCTGTGCTTCATTACGTATGGAAGAAAGTAAATAAAATTTCTCATATATTGTTCTTCATGATAATTATTATCAAATATTAAATCAAACATTGTTTCATCTGAAGCTGCAGTAATTTCACGAGAAGAGACACCATCAATGTAATAAGGATCATATTTTTCTTTCTAATCTAAGTTAATATCAAATATTGGCAAAAAGAATGAGAATATAAATAACAAACAACAAATATAATTTCATAGTTTTGAGATATTGTTTCATAAAATAATTTTAAATGTAACATTTTCCCAGGATCATCAAGAATTGCAAATCGACTAATAAACGCATCACAAAGTACAGTTTCAGAAATCGGAAGTAATACTTTTATCATAACTTCTAATAAATGAAAATGAGATACTTCCATCCCATTACATAAAATTCTAGCAGATCGTAATAATTTAGTTTTTGATTGACTAAGAACTGAAGTAATATTACTAATTTCATCAAATAAATATATTTGTTCATTTTCCAATAATTTTACCAAGTGTGAACAATCAATATTAGTTTGATTTGTTTCTATGTCTTCTGGTATATAATCTTCTTTATATATTTTGTCAATTAATTTGGTTAATGGTTTCTGGGAATTATTAATTTTGTCAATTAGAGTAACAACGCTAGGTGGTAAACTGACTAAGATGTTAGCCATTTTTTTATTTTGTCGTTTAATAGGGTCTCTATCAGTTTTAAAAAGAAGTGATGAAACTCGTGTTAATGTTTTTCTTACAGATTTACGAGGTAAGGATTTAGGTGAGTATGTGCTCATTTCTGTACTTCCACTTCTAGTCAAAGTTGTTGTCTCATGAAGACTTTTAAACTCTGAGGTACTTGCCAATGACATAGTTTTTCTTGAAGTAATAAATTTTCATTTAAAGTTTTTTTGTTTTTATTTTTTTATCAAAAAAATATATTTTATATTTATCTTCTCGGAAATAAAAGCCAAAAGAATTAATGATTAAATAGAATATTATCTTTTAATATTTCATCTATAACAAAAAGTAGAATAAAAAACATTTTTTTTTTAAATTATAACAATTATTTCTTATTTTTTTTTTGGGTATTTTCTCTTATAAACTTCTGATAGAACTCAAAAATACTCTGAAAGAAGGATTGCAATGACGTTACGTGAAACGTCGTTTTATCTTTCATTTATTCAACAATCACGATGTTATTACGCCAGTTTTCATCCAAAACCAAGACCTGGAGGTGGATATTATCTTATTATGCAAAAGTTTAAAACAAATGCAATTCTTTTTGACACATTTGATGAAGATCATTTATCTCAAACTTTTAGACTTCGTGTTGTTGATCACCAAAAACGATTTCAATCTTTACACTTAGGAATTGAACCCTTTTCTCCAAACAATTTATATCTATCGTCAACACATCAACCGTCAATTCGTTTTCGATTAATTAATAAAAAATTTGAATGTTTAATACAACATGAATCTCCTCAAATAGGTACAACAGAAAATATAACGAATTCTTCAGTTAATGATCACTTTGATGTATTAGGTGAATTGTATGCTGGAAAACAAACAAAAGAAGGAATAATGGTTGTAGTAAACACTGCTCAACATTTTCTCTATAAGTCTAATTTGTCAGGAATTTATGGAATTGGAACATATGCAGTTCCATTTAAACCAATTCATTTCATATCAATGGTCAATGAAATACCAAACGTTGACATTATTCCTGGAACTGTTTATTTTAAAGCTTGTCTTCATCAAAATTTTGAACATTCAACTCTCTTTAAAATGGAACAAGGAGAAATTGGTGTTAAATTTCATGTAGTATGGAATAATTCACCAACAATGAAAACAGTTTCTGGTGATTGGTGGGTAAAGGCTCTTGGAAATGGGGAAGGTGGAAATGATATTGTATTTTGTGAAGAACAAGAAGCTAACGAGTTTTGTATTTCTGGTGGAAGATTAGAAGTCATAGAAAATGGAAAAATAAGGACATATATTGGATTAGGAGAGAAGAGAGATGATGAAAGTTTCTTTTTAACAACATATCCTTTAGATTTATTAACTTTTAAATTAGAAGTAAAAATTATAAGATATTTTGATAATCAGGAAAAAACTACTCTTGAAGTGTAGTAGTAGTAAGAGAAAACATTAGTTCTGCTTTTAAATACATTTGTCAACTAATTATGTGCTTAATATTAATTAATTGTTTCAAACAAGATTTATATTGTCAGTTTGTTGTTGTTCATATTTTTTAACAATAGTAAAAGGAATATTTATTATTCAATTTTCTCTTACTAACAAAATATCTCGTTCTTTTATTAATTTTATAAACATCCATTTTATTTTTATTGTTCTTTTCATTTTTGAAGGTTTGGTTAGTGTGTAATGATATTTTAATTACTATTATTTTAAATAATTTTTACGCTAAGGGATTGGGTCTTATACTAAAATAAAATCTATTGTAACAATAAAAATCGTTCTAATTGTAATGAAATTCTTGTTTCATTTTGTTTGAAGTAACACAGAAAATACTTTTTAAACAAATATTTCGTTTATAAACCTCTATTCATAGAGAACATTTCTAATTACCCTATAATAAGAATAAGTAAATTCAGTTTTTTTGCAATGAAGCTTATATACTTCTCAATAAACTATAAACACATAAAAAAGTTATCATTCACAGTCTTGAGAGTGTTTAGTTAAACACATTAAATGCTTTTTATTATCTCATTTATTTACAACATTACAACGTTCCTCTCATTTTTTATCAAACCATAATATTGGTAATTACTCTATACATTTTATAACCTTTTCATTTGCTCTTTAAAATGTTATTCAATAAGATATGTCGTAGGAGAAATAAATTTAGCAAGAAATATAACTAATTTTTATGAGAATATTGTTTGTAAATAGTCATAAACATAAAACTTACCTCATTACTCTTTGTACCAATATCTACAATTATCATTGCAAAAATAGCTTTTTCATTGTTATATTATAAGCATCAATTATAACATATATATAACTAAGTGCAACTGATGTAATTAATACTATACTATTAATAAATATCATACTACGACTTCACACCTATTAGTCGTTAAAGAAGTTTATAAAAAATAAGAATATCTTGATCGTTTCTTCAATCAAAAAAGAAGTTTTGAAAGTTGAATGATATAAGAATAAAATTATTTTATAAATTAACATGATATTAGAATATAGAAATAATGTTCCAAACATATTAAAATAAAAAAAGAATATATAAGTAAACTAAAAAGA
>NW_008576289.1:23168-24349 GCF_000257125.1 Entamoeba nuttalli P19
AACAAAAATGAATTGATTTTTTATTGATTTACTTACTTACACTATTTTTTTCATTGGAAAAGAAAATATTAAATCCAGCTTGAAATAAGATATTTTTCATAGAATTTGTTTAAAATTAGTTTAATAATAACATAATTCTTTTTTTGAAGGTTTTGTTTTATCATTTTAAAATTGACTTGATTTATTACAGAATTAATATTAGGGAGTAGAAACCACAACGTGTATGAGTAATGTTCCAAACATATTAAAATAAAAAAGAATATATAAGTAAACTAAAAAGACAATAGAAGTGTTTCAAAAGAGTTTAAAAAAGAAAAATCAACAACAATATAAAAAATTAGCCACAGTGAATCATTAAACAAGAACAGAACCAAGAAAAATATGATTTGTATTTTAAAAATGTATAGAATGATATAAGTGAAACGTTTGAATTTCATAAAATTGGTTTTTTAGGTATTAGTAAATAAAAATGGTAAAATAATAATCCAAGCATTAAAACATTATTTGTGATATGGTTATAAATTAATGATAGAATGTAGTTAATAATCAGCATTTGATATATTGTATCAAACTAATAAATATAAGAAAGAATCTATTAATGATAATGAATATTTCAAAAAAGAAATGTAGATTCAATTCAAAAATAATATTAAGAAAGAATATAGAAATTAATTCAAATAAGAGAATTAACATTTGTTGAAATACTCAATCTAATGTCATCAATCAAATAATACATAAACCATAATAAGATTACAAACAATGATGGAGTTAGAATTTGATGTAGTATTGTAAATATTTACTGATACTATCATTATTTAATCTATTACACATTAAATTATAATACCATATTAAAATATTATTATCCTACTGCATTGGATTTAGTTTTTGGCATTTAATGTAATAGAATCAAAACTTAAAAAAAGTTAATTTCTCTTTAAAAATACTATGGTTAGCATCAAAGAATAAACCATAAATTAAACATTAATACACATCCTCTTTAGTAGAAAACATCAAATACATATTATCTTAAATTAAATATAAAGGGGAATAAGTTAAGAAATTGTCTGAAATTCAATTCATGAAATTACTTATTTATTCAGTTTATCACCACTTTTGTTCTCTCATTTATGTTTTTTTAGAGGTGTTGAACTAATGCTAATAAAACAAGAAAAAGAATGTTG
>NW_008576289.1:24359-27616 GCF_000257125.1 Entamoeba nuttalli P19
TATTCTCTCATTTATGCTTTTTTAGAGGTGTTGAACGAATGCTAATAAAACAAGAAAAAGAATGTTGCCACAATTAAATATTAAGAAATACTTAGAATTGACTCAAAAAAAAAGATATTAAATATGAATAATAAAGAAGAAGAAAGTATTTTTTGTTGAATTAAAATAGTGTTATAACAATCTTATTCCTTGTGTTAATGCTTAATACTTTTGCTTTAATAATCTAAGAATAATAAATCCCATTTCAGAACTTACCAAATAAGTTAAGTCTCTTCCTTGAAAATGAACTTCAGTTCCATTTGAAATTAGTCCGTCATACACTCTCAATGGTTCGCAATCATTATTTTGTTTGTATAATGCTTTATTATAAATTGACAAGTGGAATGAGATGTTACCAACCTTTTGATCTCTAGCGATCCACTGGACAATTACCAGTTGATCTTTGTATTCTTTCATATAACGTGAAGCAACCTCATGTAACACTTTGTTGATTTCAATCCTTTTTCTTTTCATAATTAGGAAGTTAAATGTTTTGTCAAGGACTTGTTTCTTGTCAATAAGAACTTTTTCATTTTCTGGAAGTTGTTCATTTTTTATTTCCATCATTTGTTGTTGAATGATTTGTTTTAATGTTATGATAAACTCAATTGGTTCTTTTTCATAGACTTCAAAATGATTATAACTTACTTCATTTGGTTTGACCGTGAAAGTGTATTGAATAGGAATGTAATTAACTTGAAGAACAAATGGATCAATAGAACTCAATAATATTGTAATTGATGTTTCATTTCTATGAATAATGTCATTAGGATTTGTTAACATAAAGTAATCAAATACAGTTTGACTAATGTTATTATTTCTTAATAAATGAAGATTAAAATGTGTATTTGTATATGCTGTTTTATACTTTAAATTTTTTTCCTCTTTCATTTCATGTCTTTGATTTTTGAATTGTTCCAAAGACATTAGTTTCATTTCGATATATCCCATACTTTTTTTAGGAATTACAGGAATAAGTTCTTTTAATTCTTGTGAATATACTAAATATGTTGAACACTTATTAATTCCACTAAATAACATTACTTTTAATCCATTTTTGTCTGTTTCTAGTTTCCAACTTGAAGAAAGTCCTTTTAAAACGGTAAATACTTTTTCTGAATCAATTCGTGCCGTCTCTAACAATTTTATTGAATTTTTCAAAGTCCCTTCAACACACTTTTTAAAAACTCGTTGATACTCAAGAATCATTAAATCACTTCCTAGTGGTGGATATTGTTGGCTTGAACTTTGTTCTTGCATAACAACTTTAGCTGGATTAGAAAGTAATCCTCCAATAATTTTACTTCCATTTTCTCCTGCTGAAAGACTTGTTGCAAGTGCACTTTCAATCATTCTGTATGCTGATGAGTATTGTTTTTGTTGATCACTCATTCCACTATTTGTTTGTTGTTGACAAAATTCATTAAAAATCTTATCCATTGCTTCTTTGTCAGGATATTTCTCTGCCATTTTTCTCATTAATGCAATGTATTGACCATTTGCTACTTCATCTATAGTTTTTTCTTTTAATAATAGTCTTTCAGCATCAACTACTTTAATTTCTTCTATATATGGATTATTAGGGTCATCATTATTTTCAATGTATGAGGCAATAGGCTCTTCAATAAAAGGAGTCATGGGGTTTTGCATTAGTATGAGTTAATTGTAAAATATGAGATCTAATAGTAAAAAGATAAGCTCTAATAAACAAGACTTTCTAATATCAAAACTCTTATATACCTAAAGACCTAACGAATACTTCAATTCTAGTTTCATTTTAACTACTGTAATATATCTGACTCTCTCTTGTTCATTTCTTTTAAGTTGAATAATACGAAAAAATATTAATTAAATAATACACATCTCAAAAACATCAAATCATGTCAATGCAATGTAGACACCAACCGAAAGAATACTATTTGATATATCGTGAAAAATTTATCGACTTGTATTGTAAAAATAAATATGAAATTCTTCAAACCATCTTAACATTTCTTAGAGAAGTAACTTCTGACCAAATCAAAGAAGTATTAAAAATTATTTTTTTTGATGATGACTGCTATAGAAATGAGATTTTGCTTGGAGATTTCACACTTGACTTAAGAAGACTTCATGTAGAAACAGTTTTAACTCTTTGGGTATTTCTTCAGGAAAGTAAAAAGAATCCTAGTGTGACAGCAGAAACTATTAGAATGGAACTTCAAATGTAAATTAATGATTTTTCTTACCAAATTTTTGCTTTCTGAAATTTCTCTGTTGAAACTTTTTAGTTCATTCAAAAAAAAATGCAAAGTCAACAACAACCACCACTTTGTTTGATTTTCCCCTATTCTCCTCCTTATTTTTCTTATTCACTTGATGCTCGTAAATGGACAAAAAAAATGTTACTTGACCAATTACAAAAGATGGGAGAACATGGATTAGCATATCGGTGTTATTTAAATGAAATAGAGGCAAACCAATTTTTTCATATTGACAACCAATTCTATGAGAAATATTCTAAAAAAATGAGACTTAACCTTGTTTGGATAGAACGTATCAACAAAATTTCAAACAAAATCATAGAAAATACAGCAGCTTGTGTTATTCAAAAAGCAGTTCGTTCAATGCTTTATTCTAAAGAAGAAAAACGGTATCTCTATTGTGGTAATGTAGTGAAAGAATTCATTACAACAGAAAGCACATACTGTGAACAGTTAGGTGTTGTAGAAAACTTAATCCACCAACCTTTGATAAAACAAGAAAAACCACTTTTAACTCCTGAACAAATGAAATTAATATTTGGAGGAGTTTCAGTTATTTATGGTGTAAACACAGCTCTATTAGAAAACTTGAGAGAAAAACTATCAGTTTATTCACAAAATTCTCGATTTGGTCGTATTGTATTGACTTTTACTCCATTGTTGAGAGTTTATAGTGACTACTGTCAAATATATCCTCAGATTAGTCAACTAGTAAGTTCAATGAAAGTACCACATCCCTTTGGGACATTCTACAAACTCCAAATGAAACAAGCACCAGAACACCTCCAAGGATTTGATTTACTCTCCCTTCTAATCACACCAATCCAACGATTACCAAGGTATAGACTATTATTGAAGGATTTATTAAAACATTTACGACCAAGTGATGTAGATTATGAAGACGTAAAAAAGGCATTGGATGAAATTGAAAAAGTAACTTCATTTGTTAATACCCAAAGCAAAAAACAAGAGAAC
>NW_008576290.1:0-486 GCF_000257125.1 Entamoeba nuttalli P19
AATTAATTCATTCATTATTCTCTTGGACATAGAGAGAATAAGAACACCAATAATGTTGGGGATATAAAAATCATCTATTTGTTTTTTCACATTAACCATCCAAACGTCTGAATCATGTAGTTGTTCCCCAACAATGACATCTTCCAAGTGTCGTCTCCAAAACGATATCATTTTCTTTCTTCCTCTAAAAAATTTCTTTTCTTCCTTAATTGGTTTTTGGATGGTTTTTCCATAGGAAGAATTCATTACCAGCTTAAATATAATCTCTGCTGGATCATGAGACTGTTTCATTTCTTTTCTAACTCTATAAATCTCTTTTATTTTCTCTTTAAATAGTCCAACCTTAGTGCCTTTCCAATATATCCCCTGAACTACATTAAATTCTATTTCTTGATATTTAATTAAGTCTTCCAAGTAGATCGAATCTACTGTCATGGTGGTTTCTTCATTTACATATTGATTTATCCCATTCACTTTCTTAATAAT
>NW_008576291.1:0-333 GCF_000257125.1 Entamoeba nuttalli P19
ATTGATGGTAAAATTTTTTGTGTTCATGGAGGTCTTTCACCTGAAATAAGAAGTATAGATCATATTAGAGTTATTGTAAAAAGAAATCAAGAAATTCCACATGAAGGTGCATTTTGTGATTTAATGTGGTCAGATCCAGATGAAAGTGTTGAAGGAATGGTCCCATCAACAAGAGGTGCTGGATATGTTTTTGGAGCAAAACCAGTTAATGAATTTGTTCAAGTTAATAATATTGATTTAATTGCTCGTGCTCACCAAGTAGTTCAAGAAGGTTACAAATATCATTTTGATAATAAATTGGTTACTGTATGGTCTGCACCAAATTATTGTGGT
>NW_008576292.1:0-3012 GCF_000257125.1 Entamoeba nuttalli P19
TCCAGTTGATGTATATGCTTATGGTATTGTGTTATATGAAACTTATATTGAAAAGAATGCATATGATGGAGATGAAAGATTTAATCAACCATGGATGATTCCACAATTTGTTATTGAAGGTAATAGATTAGAAAAACCTGTTGGTATTCCTGAAAATTATTGGGAATTAACAACTAAATGTTGGTCTCAAAATCCAGAAGATAGACCTTCATTTGTTGATATCTTAAAAACTATTGAGTCTTGGGGTGAAGATATTAAATATGCTTTTAATGTTGAAAACATCAAAAAAGGAATGGGAAATGATACTTTGTCTAATGTTAATGACTCAACACCACCTAATAATCCTGTTTCACAAGTGGCTGAAAATGAACAAAAACCAAAGAGTCAGTCAGTTTCTCATAGCTCAAGCGATGAGAATTAATCAATTAATCTTTCTAAGTTAATTGAAAATTCATTTTTGAAATTTAAGTTTTACACATAAAATGATGAATTACAATTTTCATTATTTTTTTCCTTCTTATTTAAAAAAATTGTAAATTCTTTTTTTGAATATATTAATGGTTGTAAGTTAAACTTTATGTTTTTTTTCAAAGTATTTATTAATTATTTCTAAAATAATTAGTAGTGCCTATATAACTAATGACAATTTTATATTTAATGTTCTGTTATTAGTTTGTATTGTACTTTTACTATTTAAGTGAATTCCTTCTTTTTGATGTTTTAATTGAAACAAATTATTGATTTTATTCACATTCGTTTGATAGAATTATTGTTTTTTGATAATAACTCATTAATTTTTATAAAAATTTTCTTTTTTTTCTTTAAATTGACTTTTTTAAAAGTTATTTTTCATCTACTTAAAGGATAAATTTAACTAAGATTGAAAAATGAATTAAACGTTTATTTTTTCTTCTTTTGTGTATTACTTTGTTTATTTGTTTGTCTTCTTTTTGGAGAATGTCTTGGTTTGGTATTTCTTTTTGACTTATTATTTCTTTTTGACACTGATATTTTTTTTAGTTTGGTACTTCTTTTTGATACTGATATTTTTTTTGGCTTATTATTTCTTTTTGGTGTTGATGATTTTTTTGTTTTGGTATTTTGTAGATTACTTTTTTTTGATTTAGATTTTTTTGATTTAAGTTTCTTATTCTTGTCTAGTCTAAGAACTTTCTTCTTCCCTTTATTAATTGTTTCTTTCCCTTTTTTATACATGTCTTTTCCTTTCTGTACTTTTTCTTTAATTTTATCAATACTGAGTACTCCAGTAGAAGGGTCAACTCCCATAGCATCTCCAAGTTTGTTAGTTACTTTATCTTTAACTTTGTTAACACCTTCTTCTATTTTGTCTTGCATAAAATTTTTAGCCTTATTGCCAAGCCATTCAGACGCACCTTTTCCAATATATTTAGAAGCTTTTCCTATTCCTTTATCAATTAATTTTCCTGCACCCGACATTAACTTTCCTCCAAATTTACCAGCAACCTTTCCTGCTAAATTACCTGCTTCATTTGCAATAAATTTCTTTCCTTCATCTTTTAATTTTTCCCATGCCTTTCCAGCAGCACGTTTCATTCTTTCTTCTGGTGTTCCACCTCCACTTTGATAATTTTTAGAAAATTCTGTAACAGTTCTTGTTGCACCTGCAGCAGCACGTGCTCCAACTTCAACTCCTTTAAGGATACCTGTAGCTGTTTTTAATCCTCCAGCAATAGACACACCAATTGGTCCAAATACTGGTCCAACAGTTGCTGCCACATTAGAAAGTGGACCAACAATCTTATTGCCAACAAATCCGGCAACATCTCCAACTTTGTCAAGTACTTTTGAAATTTTTTCTCCATTTTCTGCCATAAATTTAGTTCCCTTTTCAATTACTTTTGTTGCTGTTTCTTTGATAGCATTAACAGCATCTCCTGCCATCTTCTTAGCTCCATTCCACAAGTCACCAAAAAATCCATCATCTTCTAACATAAAATCATTTACCTCAAATAGGTTCATAAATACATCAAGAGCCTCTTCATCTTTTTCTTCATCAACATAACTTGAAAGATCTACTTGATATTCTATTTCTGAAAATAATTCAAAATCATCAAAAGTATAAAGTTCTGCTGTAACACAAGAAATAATGCAAGATAAATAAATTAATATTACTATCTTACCCATTAACGTATATTTATTCTAGTTCCCTGAACCAAACAATTTATATATTGTAATGAATATTTTATATTTTTTGTGATTATTTTGATGGAATTGACGACTATTCTTTCATTGATTTTGGTACAAACCTTTTTTGGGTTATTGTCTTATGTTATTTAAATGTTTCTTTTTTTGGCTTCTTTTCTCTTCTTCTTTTATCTTCTTGTTTGATATAGTCTGAATTATTCTCTTTCCCATGAGACAAAAAGATTTGATTTTTTCATTTTCTTTGAATCGCACAATAACTTTTCGTTACGTTTATTTAATATTTTCAAGATGAGATCAGTGATGAATCTTCTCCATTCATTTCTTTTGCAATATTTTTAATATCTAAAAAAAGTTTGTTACAAAATGAGACATTCCAAATTTTATTTTTATCTAAATAATCAATTTTATGGTTTTAACATAAACTAAAAAATCTTGTTTTAATTCAACACAACAACAATAAGACTATTGTAGTTCAACATAAATTATACATGAAAGAGCAACTGATGAATCTACAACCCGATAAGACAATAATAGAATTAATGAAATAGTCTGAGTAGTTAGGACTATAAAGAGAATGAAAATGATTGATATATTGAAAACAATATGAAAAGGAATAACGAGATGAAATAACAAAATATAAAGTAGTAGCTTAATACATACTTATAAATAAAAATAAGAAAAGAATGTATAATGATATAAAAATATTATGACGAATATTAATTTTTTCAAAAATAAAAAGAAAATAAAAATTACGAAAATAAATTTAATAAAAAAAAGGATAATTCATTAAATCAATTAATAATTATCCTTTTTTTTATTTTTATA
>NW_008576293.1:0-204 GCF_000257125.1 Entamoeba nuttalli P19
TAAACAATAATTTAAATAGAATGAATAATTTAATTTATTAAATTAAATTATTCTCATAAACATTCTTTTCATTAATTTATTAATGATTGTTATTAATTAATTTGAAAATACAATAAAGAATCATTCTTTCATTTTTATTTATTTTCTTTATTTGTTTATTATTCTTGTTTTACAAATTTTGAATATTTCATCTGTCTTTTTATT
>NW_008576294.1:0-860 GCF_000257125.1 Entamoeba nuttalli P19
AAGAAAAAGAGAATTTCACCAGAATTTCAAAATTTTTGTAGATATCTTAGAGAAAGACAAAACCAAATGCCATTACCTGATTTAACAATTGCTACACCATTTATGAGACCACAATTAGTTGATTGGTTATTTAAAACATCAGAATATCTTCATCTTTCAAAGAAAATAATCTTTCAAACATTAACATTAGTTGATTTATATACAACAAGAGTAGTTGTTAATTCAGATGAACTTGGATTAATATTTGTAACATCATTATTTAGTTGTTCTAAGTTTGAATCCACAGGAATTAAAGTTAGTGATGTACAAAGATTATGTAATAATAAATATGGGAAAGAAGATATTATTGGAATGGAAAAGAAGTTATTAGAGTCTATTAATTATAAAATAGATAATCCTACGTCATATGACTTTTTAAATATTCTTTGGGAAGCAGCAGGATATCCACAATATAATCAAGAAGAGAGGAATCATCCAATTATTGAAGCAAGTATTCAATTTCTTCAAATAATGACATTAGATCCATTTTATACAAGTAATTCACCATCATCACTTGCAGGATCAGCATTTTTCTTTGCACGAGATTTTTGTCATTTTGTTAATTTATGGGATATGAGATATCAACGATGTTTAATGATGAAGAAAGAAGAAGTAAGAGAAGTTGCAATAGATTTTATTCCAAAAATGCAATATTGTGTAATGAATCAAAATAAAAGTTCATTTAAAGTATGTATTGATTTTGGAAGAATGATTGAAAATCATAGAAGAAAATATTGTGAATGTATAAAACACATTCAATCAAAAAATACTAAACCACAATGTTTTTGGGATAATAATGATGTGAAGAATTTTGATTGAAA
>NW_008576295.1:0-627 GCF_000257125.1 Entamoeba nuttalli P19
TGGTGTCATATGAATTTTATTTGATGAAAATGAGGTTTAAATATGAGTGTTATAAAAATAGAAATAGAATATTAAAACAAATAATAAATTAAATTAAAATAAAAAGTGAATTAAATTAAGGCTTGTTTAAATCAAGCTCAGATAAAGAGGAGTCTTCACACTCCCAATGGAAGGCAGGCTCTTCTTCTTCCTCTTCGAGCTCTTCTCTCTCTAGAGCCATCTCATGGAGCTCTTCAGCGATACTCCATGCATCCCAGATGCCATCGCGAAGGCACCAATCATCGATGTATAACAAGAGGCTATCGATTACCTCCTGTGATATTGATTTGACACCCGCGCAAAACACTTTAAATAATATCGAAAGTATGTATGTGTACTCGTGTCTCAGTAATTCAACTATATTATATTCACCCCCCTTATTGAAATGAAAGTGTTCATAATTAAAGAATAAAACGTCAAAACTACAGTTCTGTGCTAATATTCGAATATCATTCGTCATTTGTTCACACTGCTCTTTTGTCAATACATTGAACAACAATTTGAACTTGTCAGATAAACAGTCATATACACTATTCGTTGCTACGCTCATTGAATGTCAATGCTCTGCTAATGCAGAGACCGTCTTTA
>NW_008576296.1:0-3028 GCF_000257125.1 Entamoeba nuttalli P19
CCTCCTCCTGGTATTGCTGGTTGTGCATGTCCACCACCACCTCCTCCTGGTAATTCTTCAATAGTTATGGGTCAAGAGGAAATTTTACAACAACAAGAAAGTGCAAAGGAATCATTATTTGAAAAGATTGTCAAATGTCAAAAAGCAACAGGAGAATTTGTAGGAGTTGACACATTCATTAAAGAAATAGATAAATTTAAAAACATTCAATTTGACCAAGCCATTGTTCAAACATTCTTTGTAGTTCAATTACTGCACGAGAAATTTATAGAAAATAAAATTGAATGGAAATTACTTGTGAAGAAAGCGGAGAAATGGTTAGAAACGAAATTGCCACTTCCTGAAGAAATAAAAGCACAAATTATTTCATTAGCAAAATCAATTATTTTAAAATAAAGAATAATTTCAAATGAAATAAAGTAGTGAAAAGAATAAAAAGCAGTGAATTAAAATTAATTCTTTACTCTTGGTTCTGTCTTTAAAGATTTCTCATATTTCAATTTCTCATCTGTGAGAATTCCATCATCAAAATAATAATTTTTAATGAAACAAATAATTTGTGGAATAGCAACAATATCATATTTTGTATCTTTAAAACGTATTACATTATTAATACACTCAAATAATCTTAATTTTTTATCCACATTAATTTTATCACCAGCCATATCAGGATTTCCATCATCCAAAAAAGTATAATCTGTAAGGTATGTTCCAATAAATGGAAGACATGGTGTTGTAAAAATGTCTTTAACTTCATTTCTAAATCCTCCAAAGTTTCTTTGGAATAACCCACTTAATCGATCAAACTCTGCTTTATTTGGGTCTTGATTCACAACTTCCCATGTTCTTTTCATTCTGAAAATAGCAGCATCTCCTAATGATCCTGTTAATGAATATAATAAATCATAATTTTTAATTGCATGTGCTTTAATACCTAATGATAGAATCTTTTTTACTAATGTAATTCTTTCTTCAAGACTTTCTGTATTTAATATCATATTAACAAAGAAACTAGAAATGAAATTGAACATTTGTGTTGATGCTATAATATTTGGTGCTTTATGTCTTAATTTAGCTTTAGCCCATGCCTGTCCAAAGAATTCACTTGGTTCTAATTTATAAAAGATTGATGCTTCCATATATGTAAATTGTGATACAATTACATCATCATCTATATCAATAAATTTAACTTTTGGAATTAATTTATCAAATAAATTCTTCATTTTGTCTGGTTGTGGTAATTGTTCTTTTGTATCAGTACTTTCATCTAATCTTAATGGTGAAATTATACAACTTTGTTTAATTAATGGATTAAATCCTTTTGTCTTATGATCCATTTCAATTGAATTTTTCAATGTTCCAATTTTACCTTTTATCACAGCTGCAACAGCTCCTTCAACTACTTTAAGATGTTCTTCCATCAATCGAATTAATCCTTTCTTTACAGTAACATCATAACTAACAGCAAATGAATCAATCCATGTTTTAATAACACCAGCAACTTTAGAACTAATAGCAGCTTTATATTGATCTTTTGGTGCTTTATTTTCAGGTTCAAAATCTTCAGGAACATCTAATCGTTCCATTAATTTAAGGAAGAATTTATCTGGTGTAGTAATAGTAGTTAAAAACATACAAATAGCTTTAACAAAAATACCTGCACGAGAACCAAAAGCAGTTAATTTAAAGACAATAGTATTTAAATTCATATTCTTTTCTGATGCATCTTCAAGAGTAACATCAGGAAATTCTGTTCCTTTAAGACGTAATACTTCAGGATCTTCATATAACTTCATAGAATCATCTGATTCTTGAACTAATGAATTTAATCCAATAGATTTAAAATGTTCATTAGCAGATTCTGTAGAAGTGTGTTTATCTTCAACAATATAATCATATACCATATCACTATTATGAATTGAATTATAAAGTGAATATAATAATACACTTTTATTTAAATTATGTTTAGGTGTTTTTATACCACTTTCTATTTCAAGTATTTTTCTACTTTCATTATATCCTTTTACATGTAAATGTTGTAAAATAAGTCGAATCATTTGTTCTTTATTTATTTTATCTTTTACTTTTTGAACTCCTGGATTTAATTCTTTAACCAATGCTGTTGTACGTTGAAGAGGATAAACAATTTCTCTAACCTTTTGAAGTACTGGAACGTCTTGATAAATTTTTTCTTTCCAATCTGCATGTTGTCCATCGAGATATTGATCAGGATATTTAATGCTTTTAATATTTGTATCTTCTGATGGATCAACATAAAATTTATCACTTTGCAAATTACCTAATATTTCTTCAACTTTTTTCATTTCAATAGTTGGATAAATTCCTGGTGTTTTTGTATGACTTGAATAATGTGATGACCCATCATGTGATCCATTATAACTTCCTTCTGGTGTTGTAATTCGTTCACTCGATGCGTTACTTCCAAATGATGCTTGTGTTAGATGTGGAATTGATTTCTTATAAGATGCATTATAAGAAGCTGACCCCATTTTAACTGCTGGACTAACAGTTGGTGATAATGGAACTTCAATACTTGGTGTTTTAGAAAGAGGTCCAGTTAAAGGAGGAACTTCTGTGGATTGCATAAGTCCTGATGGTTTCAATGGGGGTTGTGCTGCTGTATTAGAACCAAAGACATTTTGATTTTTAAATGATCTTCTTCCAATTCTAACACCTTCAGACAATCCATTTGGTAAAGAATTTGGCATAGATGGTTGACTCATTATTATTGATCTGAATATTACTTGAACTTAAAATCTTATTTCCAAAAAAAACAAAAAATCTATTTTCAGTATTATTATTTTAAAAATACTTTGAATCTAACTTATCATAGATACTCTTTGTCAAATACTAATATTTCTATTCTCCTATAATAGAGAATAAATAAAAATAACTCATATCCAAATATTTTTATTCATTTTGTATATATAAATTGAAAAGGTTTAAATTAAGTCATAAAAACTCGTTAATACAATTAAAATTGAAGAAACACAAACTATTTATTGTA
>NW_008576297.1:0-771 GCF_000257125.1 Entamoeba nuttalli P19
TATTATTATTGATATTATCTAAATAAAACAAAGAATAAATATCAATGTTTATTCTCTAATATTTAACTTTCATAATCATTATTTGTAAATACATTTAATCCATTTCAAAATAAATTTGTTATATTTTCAAATTGTACAAACAATATAACAAATACATGTACATTCTTTTATTTTTCATCATGAAAGTATTTTATTTCATGTTACAACAATGACACATGTTACTACATTTTCATTATTAGAAGTAATTACAAATAAAATAATTATTGAAGATGTTCAATGAAAATGGATTTGTCATTTTCTCGTTTTCTTATATTTACTTTTCAATTATTTACTCATATATTTAAATTGTGTCTTTTTGACAATTACATATTAAAATATATTGAGAGTTGTACAAATTCACACATTCCCAACATTTATATTTCATTCAAAATATCTAATTTTCTTGTTTCAAATACTATTGTATTTTTGCACTGTACTGTTTGAACATATTTGTTCTATTCAATAAATATTTCAATACATTAGAATAACAATATCAACACATTCATTAATTGTACATCATACTCTATGATGAATGAATCTTCAATATATCAAGAAATTACTTATTCATTCCTCTTATTTCCATTCTTGTTGTGTTTGTTTCAATTCAATATCAAGACAAACCATCCTCTAATCATTTCACTGTTATTTTCATCTTCCATTCCTTATCATTCTCAATAAATTCAATTGACATACAACCATAGTTTGACATACAAATGAGTATCAACAACACAA
>NW_008576298.1:0-7707 GCF_000257125.1 Entamoeba nuttalli P19
AAAAAAAAACCATAAAGAGATTATAATAAAATTGAATTAAATTCTTTCATTCAAGAATGGAACACCAGCCTTTTGGTCGACTAAATTTAAGTTTTGGTGGAATGTAGATTCTTCAATAAATTTATAATCAAATTCAGGATATTTATCTTTATTAATTAAATAACTGCTGTCATCCCATTCAATTTCAAAATGACTTCCAACATACCCTCCCCAGAATGGTAAATGTTTATTGAGGATACAATATGGGAACATGTAATGTCCACAAAATTCTTCACTGTCATGAAGTTTAATCAATTGTTCTTCGACTGGAGTAAAGATCATACCAATAATTGAAGTAGGTAATGATGGTAATGTAATAGTATCAACTTTCTTTCCAGTAGAGTCATATTTGGTAAATGTAGCAATGTAATAATGATTCATAGGACTTTTAGAGTCAGCTTTTAATTCAGTTAAATAATAGTCATATCCAGTCTCACAAAAATGTTCTTCTGGATTAACACATTGTAATTTATATGCTTGGTATAATTCATTAACAATGGTTTTATGAAGTTCTTCATTTGTAACACATGCATCATCACAAACATACCAATTCATTGGGTCTTGTGCATTTGGACAAACTTTACGTTCTTCTTCAGCAGTTAATTGGTTCATGAAATATTTAACGCTATGAGATCCTCTTACTCCTCTTGCAGTATTAGCAATAGATGGTCCATAAACAGTATCATTCCATGAATTTTTTAAAATAAATCCACCTTTACATCCTTCATGAGTAACATATTCATCGTTATATCCAATTGTAACCATAGCATGTCCACCTTCTGGTTCAATTTCATTATGATAATTAAATTCTCCATCAGTGCTATACATTGGCATAACTATATATGCACATTTTTCAGCTAAATATTTCATATTTTCTGGACATTCAATAACATTATAAACACTTTCATCACAGAAATTTTTATATTCTTCAGTACATGGAAGATAATATTTAGCATCATGAATTAATGCACCAAAACCAATTGGAATTTTAACTTTTAATAATAATTCTTTAGTTTGTTCTTCATTATATGTAGTTAACATTTCAGTAATATTAAATTTAATTGGATTAGTTTTTAATGCTTCATCCATTCCATTACATTCAAATTGAGTATCAACAGTTGCAGTATAAGGACAAACAGCTGATGGAAGTATTTTATCATATAAAAATGGGAATGAATAAAACCAATTAATTTCTCCTCCTTCAGTTGAACCAAAAATAACGTCATCACCTGGTGTATTACAAACACTAGGATATTTTTTACATGCATCTACCATTAATATTCCAAATGATTGAACATTTAATCTAACAAATTCATCTTCTTTTAAAAACCCTTTCTTAATTCCATTTTCACGATATGAATGTTCTAACATTCCAATAATACCAAATGCCCAACATGTTCCTTTATCTAATTGATAATATCTATTTGTTGGATAATTATATGCCCATTTATTTGGTAATTTTCCATAAACTAATAATATAAATAAAAGTAAATATCCTATTCTCATGATATTTATTTTCTGTTTGAATTAACTTTATAAGTTCAAATTATGATCTAAAAATTATCTTTTTCAAATTCATTTGAATTTTTCTTTATTTCATATTTAATTCTATCTTCTTCTTTTCTCTTTTATTTATCATTCTTTATAACTAGTAAATATTTTGATTTCAAAATTATTGGATTATTGAATGTTACACCCTTCATCCTTTTCATCTTCTTTAAAGTTTTTTGGTGTTAGTTTAGAGCTTTCTATCATTTCTGAACTTTCAATTGTTCCTAGTCGTTCTTTAGCAACCATTTCTCTTTCTACCATTGTAAGATAACCTTTCTTAAATACCTTTCTTCTAATTGTATTAACGTAATTCTTAAATGTTTGTACAAATTCTTTAATGTCATTTTCTTCAAAGTCACAATGTACTGGCTTTCTTTGAGCAGGAAAACTATCTAGATATTTTATAACTTCCGTTTCTGATATTTTTCTTTTATTTGATGTTTTATTTAATCCACAAATGAATAGTAACATTTCACTTAGATTTCCTTTGTAACTTTCTTTTACCCAAATTGGTAAATGTTTAAATGAATCTTCATTAGTATAATCAAAAAATATAACTGATCCTAAAGCATTAACAAAAGGTGAATATTGTAATCCACGTTTATAATTAAGATCATATCCAACTGCTCTAACCTTTAAAAATTTATTATCAATTTCTCTATATGTTGTAGCAAGATTATCTAAATTTTCAATACTTTTAATTGGTTGATCAAATCCATTTAATAATCCAACTGCAAGTCTTCTAGCTTGTGTTTGTGTAATTTCATCTCCACAAAAAATAAGTCTAATTGTATAAGTAAGTCCCCTATCAACTTCTTGATTTATAAGTCTACGATATGGATCTTTTTCCATTTGTTTTCTTTGACTACTTTCTAATTCACTTTGAATAGGAATAAATCCTTTTTTTGGTTTTTTGTATTGTCCTGATTCAAATAATCTTTTTTCCCATTGAACTTCAAGAACATCATCTCTAAAGTTAATTTTTCTTATTGAACAAATCATTTCATTAATAAACTCATCAAATAATTGTTCTTTTCCTGGACAATAATTAAATGTTTTCATTTTCATTAAATGCAGAATTGCCTTTCTTTCTTGTGACATTTGGTTAATACTTTCTTCATTTGGAAATATACCAATTACATATGCAAAAACATTTTCTTTATTACAAAATCTTCTTGCTTCTGATAACCAATTATACACATGTCTAAATGACATATCATCATCATTTCTATATACTAAGAATATTCCATGTGCTCCACTGAATGGAAAATATGAAGTGGCTCGATTAATATTATTGTCGTATAATGTCATACTAATTCTTCCATCAAACCCATCAATTCTAACATCTTTCATAGTTGTTCCAATTTCTTTTAGAACTTGGCTTTGGTGGTTATGATAATATCCCCATAATAATTTTTTTCTATCATCTAATGTACATGGATCTCCAACAAAGACAATTTTAATAGTATATAAAACATCTTTTTCAGAAAGAGGTGTCTTTAATATTTGAATTCCTGGTGTCATATCACGTTCTTGAATTAAGCGAAATGTTTTACTCTTCTTTTTGTCTTTCTTTTTATCATCTTTTTTCTTATCATTCTCTTTTTTATCTTTCTTTAATACATTCATATTTTATTTCTTTTGAATTACAAGTTCTTAGAATTTCTCTATAGTTATTTTATAAAATGCAAATGTTTCAGAATAGGTTTCAAAGATATTTTTGTATAATATTAACTCTTTTAAACATTAAAAAGAAATCATTTGAAGAAAGCAATGAGGTTCTGGAAATATTGCATAACTTCTGGAATTTCTGAAAATACAAAACTTATTTCTTTGGCATTGTATAACATGTCAACAACATCAGACACTTTTCTAATTTTTAACACATTTAATTGATTTGATTGAATATATGTTTCCATCATGTCACTTCTGATATTTTCTCCAAGTAATAGAGCAAGAACTGGAATTTTTGGATCATGGTGGTCAGCGTATGCATTGCGGTAGTTAGCATGTTGCATGCTAATAGAATAAACGTTTTCTAAAGAACGATATTTTTTTTTAGTTTCACTCTTTAACTCCTATTTAGATGAATAATATGAATTAAAAAAGTCGAAGATTAAATAGAAAAAAGTAGCAAACGTTAAATATTTTCTTATTTCTAATATCTGAACAGAATATTGAAAGAACAGAATAAATCAGGCAACTTGAATTGAAATCACCTAAAACCATACAGTGATAAGAAACTTTAATATAAAAATTTAACATTTTAGGAGAAGGATCATATTCTAAAGATGCTTTTGTTAGCTTTTCGATAAATTGAATTTTGCTGACATAATTGTCAAGTGTTGGAGTATTTTTAGAATAAAAAAATTCAGAAAAATGGACTGTGTTCCATAGTCTTTGATTGAACATTATAATTTGTTTTGCAACAACATCACTCCTAACTTTATAAATTCGAACTTTTTTAATTCCTTTTCTACAATAAATTTTATCTATTTTAAGTCTACAATTAAATTTTTTAATTGGCTGTGGTTGAAAGCAAATTGGATCTGTGACAGATGTTGGTTGGATTTCTTTTTTAATATTCTTTAATATATTTTCACTAATAACATCGGTTTTAAATAAACATGAATTAAGTAATTTTTCAACAACAGAATTATTGGGAATTATTTCTTCTTTCATTAAATTTACCCAAGAAACAATAATACTTTGAAGTCTTAATACTCTTGTTTTTCTTTGTGTTTCAGGCATATACATATTTTCATTTAAGTCTTTACACACGTCGATTAACTTATTTAAAAAATCATCAACTGTCATATAAGAAATACATTCTATAATAAATCTAGAAATACTAACTTCATGTAAATCTAATGCAAAGTTCCAATGCCAAAAAGGAGAAATAGAAATTAAATTTCCATTTTCAGTAAATTTAATTTCACCTGATTCATTGTTAAAAATAAACGTAACATTTTCAAATAATGTATGAAGAAATTTTCTTGTATTTAATGGAGTTTTGATTGATGATGGAAATAAAACTTTATATAATTGTGAACGTCTATGAACTTGAAATAATTCTGTTACTACTACTTTAAATAAATCCCTATGTGTTTTTTCCATTTTCCAGACTGCATTCTTAATATACTCTTTTTCTATCACATCAAAGAGTTTTTCATCACAAAAAAAACGAACACCAGCTATTTTAGCGGCATTAATTAACTCCTCAGCACCTACTGAACTTTTAAATAAATTTAATACATCTTCAGGAATTTCTTCATTATATATTTCTTGAGTTATACTTTTTCTTCTAGGAGATTTGGCAGACCACCTTGCGTTCTCTTTGCCGATTTTAGATATACTCGTGTGTTTGACCATAGAAGAACGACGTCCAAATGTCATTATTAACAAAATGAAAAAACAAGATAATGTTTTACGTAATTTTAAAAAGAAGGAAGAAATTCTATAAAGATGAAACCAAAAATCAAAAATAGAGGTAACACTAAAAATGAGGAAAGCAAAGTTAAATGTTATCGTCAAGTATTTCAATGAAAAAGGTTAAAAAATGTTATTCGTCAAAACAACATTTCTTTTATTAAAACTCCAAAAAAATTGAAGAAAAACCTTTTTTGCTCCAAAAATATGATTTTGATGTGAAAAAAGAATAATTAAAAACTTAGGTTTTTTTACTATAATTATAAAAATGGATATTTACCTAAAATAAAAAAACAAAAATAAATAAAGGTTCTCGTTGAATGTCAGATCCAGCTGTAACTGCCGATATTTTAGAATACATTGATTATGTCATACAACAATGCAAAGATGACACTCATTATGAAAATATTAAATCGTACTTAGACCATGTGTTTAAATGTAGAGATGAAGTAAAGTGGGCTGAATTTGAATATTGTGTTTTATTCCCATTTAATGTATTAAAAATGAACAATACAAAAGTAATGATTAAATATCCAAAGATTGGAGACCACTCGAAAGTAAAAGAATATCTTCAGTCTCTTAATGATGGAGGGAAGAATTCATTTGAGAGAAAAGTTCTTTTTCTTCCTCTTTCTGTTCCAAAATATGCAGTTATTGAATCAACTGAAGAAATTAACAAAAGACCAGAATGGTTCAGTGTTGTTGATCAAATATGTGTTGATGAACTTCCAACCAATAAGTGCAATATAATTACTTCATTTTTTAAGAATATGTGTCCATCTCTTGAATATGACTCAATGTCTTATGTTACTTTAACTCAGAAGATATGTCAGGAGCATACAGATTGTAAGAAAGCAATTGACGAACTATTAAAACAAAATTCACAAAGCCTTGTTAATATGTTTGAAATAAAACGAAATAATGGAAAAAGCATTAAAGATAAATACGAAAATGAGACAACTATTGAAGAACAGTTTGAACAACCACTGACTGGTCCTAAAAGAGAAAGAAAAGTGTGTTTAATTAGAATGGACTATGATATTGTAAGTAAGGGAATTGAACAACGCCATCTAGAAAAGAAAGATGAAGAAAATCAAAAAGACCAAAACAACCAAATAACTTCTCATAAATTAAACAATTCCCCACATCAATCAGATTTTCGTGAAATTCCAATTCATGTATGGAATCAACCTATTATTAATAGAATGGCACCTTCTCTCCCAACTAGAGAACCAATACTTCGTAAAGAACAAGATAGAATGTTTGAACAACATCAGTCTAATGTATTTGACTCTGTACCATATAGCTCATTTGCTCCAATAACCAATGTAGAACAACATCCTTTTTATCCTCTTACTATGGAATTTTCAACAATCCCATCAAATGAAAGACAAATTAAAGATTGTGCTTTATTAAATGACTATGACTTTAAACGATATTATTCTGCTCAAACCTCACAAAATGGAGTAGAACAATTAGCACGGTCGCATCGATTAGAATCTGAAATAATGGATAGAAGGCGGAATCGTCAGATAGAAACATTTAACTCAGAAGAAAAAATTATTGACTTAACACAATCCTTTCAGCCTTCACTCTCTGGAATATTACATTGATTTTGTTTTTTTAATTTACTAAATAAAAGATGTGTTTAATCAAAAATAACAAAAATCTGAAAAAAGCTAGTCAATGACTAATAACGAACGCCAAAAACCCTATAACCCAGAAACATCGGTGTTTATTGGTAAATTACCTAAGTCTATGAAGGAAAATGAAATTAGAGAAAAGTTTATTACATGTGGGAGAATATCTCGTATGATGATGCAATACTATCCAAATGGTCAATCAAAAGGGTGTTGTTTCATTGAATTCGAAGACAAAAAAGGAGCTGAACGAGCATGTTCTAGAGATGGGTCAATTATCGATAAACAATATATACGTGTCAATATGGCAGAGAAAAAACCAATGAAACGTTTGTTTAGTTGTTAAACAAGAAAACATGTTTTAACTTAACTTACAGTAAATTATAAACATTTGCCAAAAACAACTCAAAAGAAAATGAATAATTCGTATTGTATTTTTGTTGGTAAGGTTTCTTCTATTACTACTGAAAGTACATTAGTTAAAATTTTTGCAAAATGTGGTAAAGTATTACGGGTTACTATTCCAATTTGGAGAAACACAAATAAAAGAAGAGGTTTTGCTGTTGTT
The DNA here is from genome assembly GCF_000257125.1 of Entamoeba nuttalli P19. Lineage (NCBI taxonomy): Eukaryota > Evosea > Mastigamoebida > Endamoebidae > Entamoeba > Entamoeba nuttalli. Next base: position 7,228 of record NW_008576298.1, read on the forward strand.
GAATTTGCTTCACTTGCCTCAGTTGAAAAAGCATTAGAATTGGCTAATACGACTGTTGATGGAAAACAAATTACTGTTATGAGACTGGATGATGTTTTAAATAAAGAAAAACAACCAAAAACAAAGAAAGAAAAGAAAGACAAATCTTCAACGAAAAAACAATTAACAGAAGAAACCAAGGAAGAAAAAGAACAAGGAGAAGAAATGCAAAAAGAAGAGGGGGATATTAATTGCGATAGCCCTACTACTAAAATGGAAGAAGACGATTCAAGTGAAGATTTCTCTTCAAAAGATATTCAAAAAGAAATAAAGAAAGAAATTAAACAAAAAAGGCAAGAGGAACTTAAAGAAAAACATACCGATGAAGACGATATATTTGAACAAGAGTTATTAAAAATGGAAAGTACGGATAATTGATTGATTTTTAAATAAAATTTTCTATAAGTTTCTTTAAAAATACATTAAAAAGACATTATAAAC
>NW_008576299.1:0-3137 GCF_000257125.1 Entamoeba nuttalli P19
AAAAAAATAACAAACGTATAATTGATTTTAATTGTATAAACACCAAATTGATCTGGAAGAACAGTAGTGAATGAATATGAACCATTCTTTAAATTTTGTGCAAAATCTAAAATAACAGGAGTGACATATCGATATTCAACCTGAACATCATCTGCAATATATCCACTAACAATTCCATTCATTGTTTGTTCAATATCAAATGAAACAGTAACAGTGTCATTAGTGAAAAACATACCTTCATTTTCAATATCAGGTACACCATCAATTTTAATAATTTGAATATTTTTAAGTTCTAATTTACCATGTGTTTTCATTGACCATTGAAGAAGGGGTTGAATAAATTGTTTATTTTTCTCAAAATAAGTATTATTTAACATGTCAATACTTCCAAGTATTGCTAGTCTTCCATTTGTCAAACTTTGAAATGTAAAAGAAAGAATCTTATTTGGTGTTGACTTTAATAATGGTACAAATGCATTTGAATCAGGTAATGTAAAACTAATTCCACGATAATAAACAGTAGTTATTGGGAAAAGAGAATTAGAAAGAGTTGGTATATCCTTTTCAATAATATCAGTTGATGGTGATAATTTTACTTTAAATAATTCAAGGAATGATTTAGTTTCTTTGGTATAAACAGGAGAATATGCCATAAATACATTACCTCCTTGTGCAATGAATGATTTCAATGTTTGCTTTTTAATATATGCAAAATTATATTTTGGAGCTAATATATAAACAGCTTCATAATTAAATTCACCATATGATTCAAATACAATAGGAGTATCCATATCAACTGTTTCAACTAATTTTCCTTCGTCTAAATTGTGGGTAATCATTAAATGTTAATTGAGTTGATAAATTACTACAAACTCTTTAGCATGGAAATTAATTGAGAAAATGAATCTGCTTGTTTTTGAAATTGTAAAATAAGAAGAACTGGTTTTGTCTCATGGGCAAATGAAAATGCAATGAAGAAAAATAAATAGACAATGAAATTCATTTGTTGATTTGTCCTTTACTATTTGAAGTTCTTTTTTTTCAAAAATAATTTTTAAGAATTGAAAAGTTTGAAATATCAAAACGAAAACCAGAACTTAAAAAGATGCAAAAGAAAAATAGAAATGACTCAAAATAATAAGAGAATAGATATAAATCAATATGGTATTGTATTTTGTGATGAAGAAGGTGTTAGGATCGAATATTTTGATGAAAATTATATTTGTATTATCAAACAAATCTATGTTAAAATTCCATATATTAAATCAGTATGCTTAATTAATGAAAAAACTATTGGATATTGTTGTTTTGCTTCAAAAGAAACTTCCCCATGCACAGTTTATATTCATAGTTTTGATATAAAAGAAAGAACAGCTAATAATAATCATGCAATTATTTATAAAGATGACATCAATTCTCATTTAAAAAGACTTAATTTTAAACAAGAAATAAAATGGATTCAAGTCTATCAAGATGAACTTTATGTACTTCTTGAAACTGATCTAATAATACTTTCAATTAATGACTTTTCTATTAAATGGAATAAGTCTATAGAAGATCCATCATTTGTTGAGATTGGATTTCCTAATGGACAATTTATTGCTTCTACACTTCATGGTAATACCATCAATTTTATATCAACAGGTAGTATCTCAAATTTCCCTTTTAGTATTAGTCAAAATACTATTAAATTTATTAGAATTATGAAAGACAATACTGCATTTATTGGACTTGGAGAGATAGGAATTATTCATAGTTTTGTAATGAAAACAAATAACCAGATAACTTTAAAATTTGATAATAATTATGATGATTGTATTTTTATTGAAAAGACATCAAAATATTATATTGTCTGTGTTTCAAATAATGTAAGTATTAAAATTATGGCATTTGAAGATACAAAATCAAGAACAATTAAAGCAATAGACTCATTTGAATTAGATAAATCATATTTACCATGTTGTAGTATTGTTAATGAAAAAGAAAAATTCATAGCTATTATCACAAAGAAATCAGTGATTTATTTTACAAATGAATTTAAATTTAAAACAGAGAAAAAAATAAAATTAGTTAAAATTTAACTGAATATTATTGTGTTATAATTTTTATTACTTATTAGAGGCAAAAGAGGAATGTTGTTTATTCTCTTTAAAAAACACATCTTCTTCTTTTAATTCGGGAAAACGAGTTATAAGATAGTTGATAATTTGGTTTTGAATAATTATTGATGTTGTTTTTGTCCAGACAACAATCAAGTTATTTGATTTCTTTATTGAAACTGAAATTCCATTCACAATCCCATAGTCTGACAACTGTTTTTCTTGATTTGAAATTATATCAATCAAAAACTCTTTCCAAATTCGACTAGTTGCCTCCTTTTCACATTTAATTGTAATTGTTGAACCATTTTCGTTTTCTTTGTCTTCCCAACATGGTTTAATTCCATCTTTCATGAAATGAATTGAAACTTTTTGGTCTTGAAGTAGTTCAAGTGAGGGAAGACAACCAAAAGCTTTCCAGAAACTTTCAATAGAATTACAAGAAACTATCTCCTTTAAGTTGTCAATATATTCTTCAAATGTACCATTTTTATCATTAAAATTATCAACCCAAAAGGTCCAACAAAAAGCCAATGGGTGTTCTACAACTTCACAAGACATAAACACTTTTCTCTTTATTTCTGACACCCACTTTAATTATAATGACTATTTTTCTTTAAATAAAATCCTCAAATGGTTGTCTTTTCTTCTTGATAAAAAGTGGATGTTTTGAACTTAAAAATGAAATGGGAATAACATCAACACAAACCCAACTAGCAATAAATAAGTTAAAACAAATCAATCAATCCCAAAAGGAATTTATTGAAATATCTTCTCAAATGATAGAACAAATTGAACAGAGTATTTCTGAAATGGTACAATCATATGAAGAGAAATTAAAATTCTTAGAACATGAAAATAAAGAAATCAAACAACAACTTGATGATGAACGAAATAATCATAAAAAGTTATTAGAATCACAAGGTTTTTCTCTTGAGAAAAACAATCAAGAAAATGACACAAGTAAACAAGTCATAAATAACCAAAATGTAGAGAATATTGAATCAGAAAAAAATGATTGTACAACACCTGTTGTTG
>NW_008576300.1:0-359 GCF_000257125.1 Entamoeba nuttalli P19
GAAGAACTGGTGAAAGAATCCATGGTACTTGTGAATATTTGTCAATAAAAAATAAACAATTTGGTACATCTCTATCTCCTAAATGAACTACACTTAGTCCTCTCCATACTTTTCCTTCACACATAGTACTTTGTGTTTGACTAAGAATTTGATGAATAGCAGAAGAAACATTTGGGCATTGTTGTAATCTTTGTAAACCTTGTCCAGTATTAACTAAACTATAACTTCTTCCACTTAAAAAGTCTTTATCATTCATTATCCATAACAATGACATATGTCTCATAACATTCCACCATAATCTTAGACTTTGTTGAACAAATAAAAAATGTTCAGAATGACTTTGTGTTAGTCTTGACCCA
>NW_008576301.1:0-1338 GCF_000257125.1 Entamoeba nuttalli P19
AGATGTATCACAAAATAAAAAATTTATGTTTTCTATTAACTCAAGAAACACAAAAGGATCTCGTGTGTTTTATATTGTCACAGAAAATTCTGTTGACCACGCTACTTTCTTTGATGCTGTAAGAAAAGTATTAAATAAATCTTCTCCTTCTTCAAATACTTCTTCTGTTTCTGCTGCTCAATCAACAACTCCTGTTAATGTCCCTAAAGCTGAAAATCAATTTACTTTACAAGGAAATAACTCTTCAACTGGTTTTTCTACTTCAACTCAACCAGTTACTTCAACAATTCCACCAATGGCAGATGCTGTAAATATTCCAAATTCACTTCAACCAAAATGTGATGGAAGAAAGAATATCAATAAAATTAAAGCTAAAATATCTTGGTTACAAGTTGAAGGAGAAAATGTTGTTGAGTTTTGGAAATATTGGATGGATTCTACTCCTCAATCAGATGCCCTTGAAGTTGGTCAATCAATTCAATTTATGCTTGTTGTATCAGGAAATACTGAAAAATTAAGTTGGAGAGTATTTGGACCTCAAGGTGCTTTAATTCAAAATATGGTAGATTTCTTTTGGAACGTTGGTGCACCTGATGAAGAAATTGATCATTTAAATAATTTAGGATGTCAAATTAATCCATCTGAAATTGGTTCTTGGATTGATATGAGTGTAATGAATGGTATGGATGGAGGATGGTTCTTTAAAGGTGATTTAGTTTGTGATGTGATTAGAGATACTGCTGATAAATGTGAATATGCTGAACGACTTATTACATGGGCTAAAGAACATGGACTAAATTATCTTTGTCAAATGGGAAGAGATATGGGAGCAACACCACCTAGACAATCAGAATTTAGATTTAAGTTAGATGGTGTTATTTCATCAAGAATGGATAAAGTACACTCTGCATTTACTACATTTGGATTTCCACCAATACCTGTTAATATTGTAGAAATATTAACCAATTTACCTCCAGTTTATACCTATTTCTATTTATGTGTCATAGTTAGTTCAGAAGGATTTGTTAAGTTTGTTATTATTCATTTCTTATTATACAAAATATATTAATCATTATTAGAATAAGTATATTAGTTCCAGCACCAAAACAAGACGTTGTTGATGCATTCTTATTTGCAATGAGTGATGTTAAAGATACTCATATTGCACTCCATAAAGATATTACAAATACTTTAGGAAACACACCACTATTCGTAGAATATTGCTATCTCAATCCTGGTTATGGGTATGAAGTATACAAAGAAGGGGCAGATGTACTCGTACATTATAATCTCGGTTCAGAATCACGATAATCATTATTTCTCTCATTTCCTTATTTT
>NW_008576302.1:0-3653 GCF_000257125.1 Entamoeba nuttalli P19
TTGAATGGATTTGTATTTGTTTGATTGAATAGATTTGTGTTTGTTTGAGTGAATGGACTTGTACTAAACATCAATTCTCTTGTTCTACTTTTCACAGTTCTTTTTGCTTTTCTCATCACCACTCTTTTCTCTATGTCATTATTGTTATATTTAACACTTTCAAATTAGTTGAGATTTTTCTTTTAGATTAAAAACAGTAGGTATTTGTGTCTAACGGATGACTGATAAGTTGAGTAAGATTGCTGAGTTAAAAGCAAGACTAGCAAAGAGAAAAGAGCTTGCAGAAAGCGTAAAGATGACACAGGAAGAAAAGAAGGGAAAGGGAGATAATGTGTCTAAGGAAAGGATTGATAAGTTTCTTGGAAATACGCCTAAAGTTGTTCCACTAAAGAAAAAGATGAGAGGGTTGAAATTTGAACAAGAAATCATAGAGAAAAGGGAAGAAGAAAGAAAGAGTGAACGAATGCACTATCAACTCATTCAGAAAGGAATTTTAAAAGGGAATGAAAAGATAGAAAAAGAAGGGATTAGTCAAGAAACAGGTCAAATAGAATGGTGGGACAAAATTTATTTTAATTCAGATGAAATAACAGACTACCCTCATCTTGACATGAAAGAAATTGAATCTATTTTGAATGGCAATGATGGAATTGTAAAAGTGAGTATCATAGACAATAAAATTGAACATCCAGCTAAGCAAGAAACAATTGACACAGGAGATATTCAAATTAAAACAATCTTAACTCCAAAAGAACAAAAACGACTAAGGAAATTACAAAGAAAAGAACGATTTGAAGAAGAAAGAGAAAAAATTATGATGGGAGTAATTGCAGCACCAAAAGTCAAATTAAAAATATCAAACATGGCAAAACTTTATCCTGAAGAAATTGTGACTAATCCAAGTGGAGTAGAAGAAATGGCAAGAAAAGAAATGGAACTTAGAAGACAAGAACATGAACGAGAAAATCACGAAAGAATGAAAACACCAACTGAAAAGAAAAGAATAAAGAAAGAAAAGAATGATAAAATCATTGAAAGTCAAGGAATTTTTATGGAAGGATTTAAATTTACTTCGATTGATGAAAAAATGATTAACAAATGTCGTCATAAAAGCAAAGAACTTTTTATGAAAGGAGTTATTTTATACACTGATTTTAAAGGATTGATTATAGTTGAAGGGACTCAAAAATCAATAATTAAATTCGAGAGAATGATCACTAAAGAAAATCAAAGAATTGGAGAAAACAAGTTTATTAAATTATGGGAAGGAAAACGTCAAAGATTTTCATTTAATTCATTAACAAGTGAAAGATATGTTGAAGAGAAAAGTGTTATTGAAATTTTACAATTAAAACAATTAGAATTTCTATGGAAAATTAGTTGAAATGTTATTAAAATTTTTCTGTTATACAGAATTTCAAAAAATTTAAGAAGGAAGATGAAAAATGATGTTTAAAACACTATTTATAATAAAAGAGTTTTTTAATAATTGATAAGACAAGTGGCAATGATGTGTAAAAAACTCTTTACTTATAAATTCCATAAATACAATGTCAGGAGAGTTTGTATTAAATCAAATTTTTTTGTGTCTATATGTATATGACTGACTTCTTGATAGAAATACAATTGACTTAAAGGAATATAAAAATTCCCCTTTTATGCTTAAATTTAAAGAGTTGAATGAAAATATTGGTAATATTGAAGAAGTTAAAAAGCTAGAAATTGAGATGATGAAACTTTATGATACAAAAACACAATATATTCAAACCCAATGTAGAGGATTGCTTGACAAAACAATACAAACTAGAGATGAGATTAAAAAAGAAAATACCAAATTAAAAACTGCAATTTCTTTTATGAGAGAAAGTGCTGATAGGGAGAAGAAGTATTATCAAGAACAATATCTGAAAAAAGAAAGTGAAGCCAATACTCATAAAAGACGAGTTGAAGAAATTGAAGTTGAAAAGAAGTCACTTGAAGACAATATGAATAAACTAAAAGAAGAGAAACAAAAAGTTGATGATGAAAGAAATTTAGCAATTGATGAAATGATGAAATTAAAAGAAGAGCTAGAAAATGAAAAGTTGAATCTTATTAAATTGAAAGACATCAATGAAACATTAGAAGCACAATTAAAAGTTGAAAAGAAAAAGAAAATAGAAGGAGTTGATGAGTTAAAATATCAAATTGCTAAAAGTCAAAAGACTAAAGAAGAAACAGAAAAAAAGCTTAATAAAGAAATTGAAAAGTTAAAACAGACAAATAGAGAAATAAGTAAGAAGTTAGAAGAAGAAATAAAAAAGAAAGAGGATGCTAAAGAAATGGCAAAAGCAGAATTAACTAGTTCATTTAAGAAATTACTAAATGCAGTTAAAGAAGAAACAGAAAAAAGTTATCAGACTGAAATTAACCAACTAAAAAGAGAAATTGAAGAGTTACAAAAGAAAAAAGGAAATGAGATGAGAAATGAGATTCAACCATTGAAAAGAAAAATTGAAGAAATAGAATTAACAAGAAAGGAAGAGAAAGAAGTTCATAAAAAAGAAATAAAAGATATTGAATTACAAAAAGAAAAAGAAATAAAAGAAATAAAAGATGGATTAACACAAGAGATTAACCAATTAAAAAATGAAAAGGAAAATATTGAATATAAACTTAATATTGAATTAAATGATAAGAAAAGTGAAATAAATAAATTAAAACAGAAAATTACAAGCAATGAAACAAAAGAAAAGAAATTAATAAATCAAATAGAAACTCTTAAAACAGAATTATCCAAAAAAGAACAGGAGATTGTCGAGATGAAAGAAGCAGAAGAAAAACTTAAAACAGAAAATGAAGGTATTAAAGAAGAAAATAAACAATTAATTGAAGTGTCAAAAACTAAGGAAAAAGAACAACAAGAAATTATTAATCAAAAAAATATAGATATTCAAAAAGTTAATGATGAATTAAATCAAATGAAAACAGCCAATACAACAATTACATCTGAACTTTTTAAAGAACAAACTACCAACAAAACACTTCAGAATGAAATAAACACTGCCTTAAAGATTATTGATGAAATGGAAAAAGAAATAGACTCATTTACTATTTGGATTCCTTTAGAAGAAAGCTTTTTAGGTACGGATAAACTTATTCAATTAAATCATGGATTGATAAAGGAAGAGTTACATATTCCTATTCGAAGAGGAATCAAAGACAATGAACAAGTGAAGGTTGGAGAATATACATTTACTATTCGAATCTTCCCACACAAATACTGTTGGAGAGAAGGAGACGACTTATATATCAACATCAAAGATTGCGAATTTTTCACTCATCCAAGTGGAAGAAAGTTTTCTGTTCTTAAAGAAATGCTTAATACAGACAAATATCTTTTAAAAACACGTGAACAGAAACATTGGGGGTATAACGAAAACGGTGACTGTTATCTAGTCAAAGAAAGACCAGATGAAACAATGCCTCTTAGCAACAAAGTTGATGAACTGAAGAAACATTATCTTGAAGGCAAAAACATGTTAATACAAGCTATCAAAAAGACTCAAAAAATACTTTTAGACGATTTCAGCAAACAAAATACCACCCGTGATACTGAGTATAAAACTAAGTTACAAGAAGTCAATGATAAAGAGAAACAAGTAAATGATAAA
>NW_008576303.1:0-428 GCF_000257125.1 Entamoeba nuttalli P19
ATAAATAAACATACACATTGTTGTTTATGACTGTTTTTTAAATTCCACTTCTAAAAACAAAAGAATTTATAAAAAGATTTGTCATTTATTTATTCTTCTAAATTCTTTATCAACGATCTCTTTACTTATCATAAAAACATTTGTTCTTCATGACACACTATTTGTAGTGATAATATTTCGTCTCTCATTCTACCAAAAACATTAATAAACTCTTTTGAAATCTTTATGTTTTTAATAGAATATTCCTATTTTGAGGAGAATTAAAATTCTCATATTTTCTTATTCCTCTTTTTAATTCATTCTCTTCACTTTTATCTCTATTTCTTGTCTATCTTTTCTTATCTTCTCATAAACCATTCAATTATTCTATTCTCTCATTTATTACAATTCATTGAATCTTTCTCTACTTCTTCTGTTAATCACTTTCT
>NW_008576304.1:0-864 GCF_000257125.1 Entamoeba nuttalli P19
TCATTCCCCATCAATAACTTTTACCGAAAGATATAGATCATTACCATCAGAAGTTAGTGTTGAAGAATATGATAAAATTCCAATAGAAAATTTTGGAATAGCAATGTTAAAAGGAATGGGATGGAAAGAATAAAATAAATAATATCAAAGTTAAAATTATGATATTTAAAGAATTATTAAATTATTCATTCATTTTTAATCTTTTTAATTAATTTTTGGCAAGAATCAAAACATGAACTGTCTGAATCACAAGTAAGAAGAACACATGTGGTTGGATGAGTTGATCCTGCAACTTTTCCAAGTGCTTCTCTTGTTTTAACATAAATATAAGCAATTCCTTTTTCTTTCATATAACTAGGAATATGTGAAATAATATCAAGTGGAGTAACATCTCCAGCAAGAACACATAACCAATTTTTCATTTTTTCTGCATCTTTCTCTTTTTTAACAGTTTTCATTGTATCTTTAATTCCTCGTTTAATGCATTTAGTTTCAACAGCTTTCTTAATAAGTTTATGAAGTCTTTTTTCTACATTATCACTTGCTAATGGTGTAGCAATTGGGAGTAAATGAATGTGGTTATCATTACTTTCACTTGATGACATTTGAAGGGTTTTGTGTTTTTTAGTTCATTCTTTTTGATTCTTTTATTATTTTTGTTTATTAATATCTTTTGCTATTTATTTTTATTATTTCCTCTTTTTTAGTTTTATTTAACAAAAATTATGAACAAACAACTGTCTAGAAACTAAGAAAATAAATATGAGTTTCTTTATTAATTTGACTCTTTCTATTCTTATTCCTTTTTTGGCAGTGATAAAAGGTTCTTTAACTCTGGATGGTGCTATAGTTGCTGGAATTACT
>NW_008576305.1:0-4991 GCF_000257125.1 Entamoeba nuttalli P19
AAAAAAAAAGAAATAAATTTAGTAAAACTTAGTTGATATTGAATCAAACATAATGTCAAAATGAGTAGAAATATAATAAACATCCTTTTTTAAAGAAAATGGTATTTCACAATTCTCAAATTTTAAAGTTTCAGGCATTTCAACTGGATCAGTGATTGTTCCTTTTATAAACTCTAAGAATGAATTGAGACAGTCTTCACTTATTCTTAAATTTGAAATCTATGGGATAAATTATTTTCATATTCCTTATTATCTGAAACAAAAGAAACAAAACAATACTAACAAACTATTACATTTCTTCCTTTACATGCATTTAATGCCTCTATCCAATCATCATCAAATATCTCATCATTGGATTTAAAACATTGAATTATTTTATCAAAATCATCATTGTCATCATCTTCTTCCATACTAAAATCATTTCGTTGATGACGAACTCTTGGTGTACTAATTTTTATTTTTTGGGCATTAATAAGTGTTTGAGGTGGTGGTAATAAAGATTTAACGAAAAATTGGTTTATGTCAACAAAAACACATTGAAGCTTTTGAGTAATAAATGGATGAACAAATAACTCATCCCATGAAATTCTTTTTTTAACATCAATTTCAAGCATTTGTTGTATAATATAAATAAAGTCTTTATTAAATCCATCAGGAAATACTAAGTCATTACTAATATTGGAATCAATACAAATCCATAATGAGTCTTTATTTTGTATTGGAGGCCATCGTTGACTAACAAGATAATAAAGACATACTCCAAGAGAATACATGTCTGCATTAATTGTATAATTCCCTTTTAAATTGACAAACGATACTTCTGGTGCCATATATTGTGGAGTACCAACACATGACTCAAATAATGATTGTTCAACAACAATTTTACTTAATCCATAATCTGATATTTTAACTACAACACTCCCATTTATTTCTCTCTTTAATAAGAAGTTTTCTAGTTTTAAGTCTCGATGAAATATTTTTTCTCCACGTAATAAATAATGAAGACCTTGTACCAATTGTTTGAATATTTCTAGTATTTGATTTTCACTCAATGAATGTTCTTTGCAATATGTTAATAAGTCACAGTCACATTTTTCCATTACAATGTAATGATAATTTCCTCCATTTAATTCTTCATCCCCATCATTTTCTGTTACAAAGATTGGATATGGAGAAGTGAAATAATCATAAATCTTAACTAAATTGGGATGATTGCATATTCTCATTATTCTACTTTCTCTTAAAACTTGATTATCATTAGTGCTTTTAATTTCTTTTAATGCAACAATTCTTTTTTCTCCAAATAATTCTTGTGCTTCATATACTTTACCAAAATGTCCTTCTCCAATTACTCGAATAAATTTATATTGATGACTTCCTTCATTAGAATAAATTAATAACTTTGATGCTCGAATAAAATTATGATTACTTAATTCTTGGAATGTTATTCTTCTATTTTCATCATAAACTAACATTCTTGCTATTAATTCTCTTAATTCATCATTACTAATATTTGAAAATATTATTTCTTTGTGTTCCATTAATTCTCTAATAATGTCTCCTTTTCTAAATACATGGTCACCTGTAATTATGAAATATAATATCATTCCTAAACTCCACACATCTTGTTTCTCATGTCGATTTACTGTTCCCCATTGTAAATCCCATAATAATTCTGGTGCTGCAAATGCTAATTTATAGTATGGTTGAAATGGTGATATTGAATGAACAAAGTTAGATATTTTAATTCGTGGAAGAGGCATACTATCATCATTAGAAAGAAGGATTGTGTAAGGAGTTAGTGATGATAATATACTCTTACAAGCTGTTCGGATATATTGCAATCCATTCAATAATTGAATTAATGCATATCGTATGAACGAGATAGGGGGTGGTGTAGATAATCCATGAATAAAAGTATACAAATCAAGAAGATCCATATATTCAATGTGTGAAGTAACTTGTAATCCATCAATTCGTGGTAAATGAACAATAGAATAATATGTAAGTAAATTGGGATGTGAAACTGTAAGTAATAACTTTCTTTCTAATTGAATTCGTTTACATTCTTCTGGATTTTTAATCATATCATCTTTAATCACCACTGGAGTAGGAAAAGATGTTGATTGAATATATGTAAGTGTTTGGTTTGGGAATACATCACTAAAGGCATTTATCATATACTACCCACTACTAGTTCCAATTTTCGAGATTAATTATCAAAAACAAATCTGAAACCAAAACTTAGTAAAAAAGATTTTAAAAAATCCATAAACAAAAACAATTGTCTATTTAAATTAAAATATTGATGTTCTTTGACGTAAATGTTATTTTTATATTCCCTTTATTTTATAAAACAAAACAAAAAATTCTTTTCTTTATTTTACTAATGAAAGAAACTCAATTTGCACTTGTTTAATTGACCGTTTGTTTAAATGGTGATCCAGCAATATGTCTTCTGTTCAACTTACAGTTAATATGATATTCTCCTTTTTCTGCTGGAAGAGAATATCGAATGAAATATTTTCCTTCTCCAAGGTGTTTAACTTTAACTTTTTGTTCTTCAAGCTTACCATTTGGTCCATCAAGTTCAACTGTGAATTTAGCTTTTCCGTCAGCTTGGACTTGTCCTCTTCTATTCTTAGCTTGGACAACAAAGCAGAAGTTTTCAACTCCTGATTCATCTGCATCAGCATCTTCTTCTACTTCAAGATGATATGGTGATTTACCTACTTTTTGTTTATTTAATTCTATCTTGACTCTAATCTTACCTGCAGCAGCTCTATAATGAACATCATATGTTCCATTTTCATTATCAATAACAGTACATGGAATACTTCCTTGTTGTTTTTGTGCTACCTTCTTTCCTTCAATCTCTTCTTTTGGTTCTTCTGCTCCTTCCTCTTTCTTTTCTTCTTCTTTTTGTTCTTCCTCCTTCTTTGGTTCTTCTTCTGCTACTTCTTCTTTCTTTTCCTCTTCTTTTGGTTCTTCTTCTGCTCCTTCCTCTTTTTCTTCTCCTTGTTCGGCTTCTTCTCCATCATTCAAGAATGCAAACAATTCTTCATCTTCTGCATCATCATCCTCTTCCTCTGAAGATGAAGAGCTGCTTGATGACTTTTCTCCTTCTTTTTTCTTCTTCTTTTCACTTTCTGTAACTTGATCAATGATAACTTGGAATGGATGTCCTCCAACTGGAACATCTTCTCCTTTAAAGTTCTTGGCATGAATAGTAAAGACATTGTCTTCTTGATCATTTGGTCGTTCAATACCTTCTCCATCAACAATACATTTCTTAGCATCAACTCCATCCTTAATTTCTGGATGATAAACTGATCCTTTAATGTCCTTAAATTCTTCTGGGTTCTCTGGATTTTTCAAAAGAACTTGAACATCATAAATACCTGGAACTTTAGCCTTATATTTAACATCATATTTACCATTATGTCTATCAACAACCTTTGCTGTTTGTTTCTTTCCTTCTGGATCTGTAATTTCAACTTTAAATTCATCTCCTCCCTTAGTACATTTCTTTCCTTCTGGTGTAACTCCTTGAATTCTAAATACTGGTGTTTTATCAATAGTAACTCCTCCTTCAACACCTGGTCCAAATGCATATGACTCTCCAATACATGCAGTAGATGGATCTTGGAAGACTTTACATTGATATGGATTTCCTTTAATACCTTGATTCAATAATGTAATGAAAACAGTATCAATTCCTGGAACTGGAACATAACTTCCTGTATATGTACCATCATTATTATCAACAAGTTCATGTGGAATTTCATTTCCATCATTAGATCTAATGATGACTTTAAACTTAGCTCCAGTAACTGGTACAGCTGTTCCAACTTTATTTACACAATGAATAGTAAACTTAACTGGTCCTTTTCCTGCATCACATTTCTCTACACCTTCTCCGTCTGCATATGTATTTTCTGGATCTGCTTTAGCTGGTTCAATCATAACAATAGCTGGTGATTGTTTTAATTGTTTATCTTCATATGCAACTTCAACTTTATGTTTTCCTGGTACTTGTGGAACGTATGTCATATCATATGTTCCATCTCCATTATCTTTTTGTTCAATTGGAACTTCATTTCCTTCTGGATCAAATACATGTGCATTCCATGTAACACCTCCTTGTGTAATTTGATCTCCTTTACAATTCTTAGCTGTAACAGTAAATTCTTGTGGTACAAGAACTTCTCCTGTTTTAAGTCCAGGTCCTGACATAACACATTTTGATGGATCTGGTGTTCTCATTAACTCTGCTTCACGTGCAAGTCTTTCAGCTTCTCCTAATTTCTTTTCTTTTTCAGCTTCATAATGTCTGAAATAAGAAACATATGCCATAACAGATAATTCATCAGGTTCTGGAAGTGCCATATCTTCTGCTGCAATAATAGCTGGAATTTCCATTTTATCTTCTGCAATACTTAATCCATATTGAATTCTTTCTTCTCCTTCTCCTTTTGATGCTGAATCAGCTAAATCAATAAAGTCTGGTTCAAGAGCATGAATTAATTCATTTAATACATCACCTGTATTCCAATCATTTGAGAAGTTTTTAATTTTTCTTGATGTTAATTTCGAGTTAACCCATTCAAGTAATGCATTCTTTGATGCATCCATTTTATTTTGAGCAATTTGATATTTAAGAATAAGTGTCCAAAGAAGTCCAAGAATAAGTGTTAAATTTCCATCAACAATATTTTGAGCATCAATATTAACTAATTTAACTCCATCAGCTTTAATGAAATTTAATGCTTGTTCTGTATTTTCTAATTTAGCTACTCTCATCTTTGGTTTCTTATTATATCTAAATTGTACTTTTTGTTTTCTTAAAGCTTCAAATAATGATATTAAGATTAATCCATCATTTAAATCAGTCTCAACATCATTTATAACATATGCTCCACTTAATTGGACATTTGCCCATTTAGTAAATGTTTTCTTTTGGGTAAGAACCCATTGTGGTTGGGACATTA
>NW_008576306.1:0-1345 GCF_000257125.1 Entamoeba nuttalli P19
TATTAAAGGATGTTTATATTAAAGTACCTGTCAAACAATGATTTTTTAATGAAAATATAATTAGATAATTATCGTTTTATTAAATTGATGAAATGATTTCCCGAATAATTAGGAGAATAATCCGCATTAACTAAAAATATTAATAATCGAAGCAACAAACGAACTTGTAGAATCATAAAGAAGAAATAAAATGAAGAACTTGAAAAATCACAAATTTGTGAAATAAAAACATAAATAAAATGAAAAAAGTAGGAAGATTCGGCAAGAATCAACAAACTTCTAATCAAAAGTTACAAAGGGAATGAGAAAAATATGAACAATGACAAGAAGAGAATAGAAGATCCAAGGATCATTTGAGGAACTCATATTATACGTAAAAGAATGATGGACATGCCTATTAAACAGAAAAGACAACCTGAGAGTTGTAGAAAGTCCGCTTTTCAATGGGTACAATTACCATCAAATTGCTATATTATTGATAGTGCAGATAATGAATTTTATGAAAAGAGAGATCAATCTTTATTTAAGAAATTATATAAAGGAAAGAATTTTGAATTAACTGCAGATGAAATGATGTCTTCTAGAGCTTGGACTGAGCGTTCTACTGTTTATGTCTTGCTTAAATATTTTTATTGGAAATATACTGAACCATCAGTTATGTCATTACATGAAATGTATAAAACAATTGCAGCTTCTGTTGCTCTTGATATGGGGATCAATAAAACTTCCACTCAAATAAGAGATAAAATTAATAACGTAAAAAGTGGTTATAAAAAAGACAAAAAAGCTATTCGTAGCTCTCCTCATTCAGATACTATTTCCTTAAAATACATATCATCTACATTGTATGATGTGATGGATAAATACTTTGATGAATCCAAAGTGAAAGAATATGATGATGTTTTAAAAGAAGTATCAAAAGACATTCATCGACTTCTTCATTAATTTTCTCATATATATGTTGTAGATAATTTTATTGATTTATTTATGCTTGTCTCTTTGTTTTTGTAATTTCTCTTACGTAGGTGTAGCATTGAGAATATTATCGTATTTGAAATAGATCAACAATCAGTAATAGATATGTTTGACTCTTTTCAAAGTTGTCTTTCATCCCTGATAAAAATTAATATTTTTTTTTGTTTTTTATATCATTGGAAATACCAACTCATCTCTATTGAGTTAAATCATTTTTGATGTTCAAGAAATCAGAGAGAGTTGATGTCATAGTAATAGAAAATAGTGTGTGGTTTGTAATAAAGAGAAATTTAAAACTATACTCCCACCAGAGATGTTTTAAGGGTTTTAAAGAATTGGCGATAAACAGCTCTTATTGGTTAATATAAGG